>NW_015576524.1:0-236 GCF_001515605.1 Sinocyclocheilus anshuiensis | reverse complement strand
CCCATCTTGGCTGGGATAAGTTTCTGTTATGATGCCCAAGGGCCAATCATTCCGTTTGGATTGGGAGTCTTTGAGCAGAACTATGCATCCTTTGGAAATGTTGGGTTGTTGATGTTGCCATTTTCGTCGATGCTGTTGGGTTGCAAGGTACTGTTTACACCATCTATCCCAGAAAGTACTCGCAAGCCTTTGGTCAGATTTCCCAAAGTCCCCAGGTGGAACTGAGCAAGTACCGG
>NW_015576523.1:0-236 GCF_001515605.1 Sinocyclocheilus anshuiensis | reverse complement strand
GCTAAATGTTTAACATGTGAATTCTTGCTAAATATGCAGTTATATGATGGCCCGTTGGCATGAATTGTACTCGTGACGGAGCCATGGTGGAGCAAGTGAAAACCACGACGCTCCGACTTTTAACAACACGGAATAATTTGTTCTTTCCCAATTAAATGTTAAAGATTTAAACCTAGGTGAATCCAGGTCAGTATAGCATTTCAATAAAGTAAGGTGATGACACTGAACACCTGCTC
>NW_015576522.1:0-236 GCF_001515605.1 Sinocyclocheilus anshuiensis | reverse complement strand
GTGATGATGATTTACTGCTGATTACAGAACCGGCATTACTATCAACATGCGCATGACAATCGCATTCGATTAATCGTGCAGCCCTACATCTAAGCCATGCAACACTACCCTCTGAACCAAAAGTTTGAGTTTGGAAAGACCAGAGGGGTGGAATAGAGATTGAGACATCAGCCCGTGTGACACAGTGTCCTAGCAGCACACATGAAGTTGTCAACATGATGTAAATGTTAAACAAA
>NW_015576521.1:0-236 GCF_001515605.1 Sinocyclocheilus anshuiensis | reverse complement strand
AGTGACAACCTGGCGGAAGCCCTCAGGTCCTCCTTCCAAGAGTGGTCCCTGGACGAGAGGAAACTGGTCTGTATTACCACAGACAACGGGGCAAATATTGTGGCTGCGGTGCGAAAACTTGGTTGGAAATGGCTAAGTTGCTTTGGCCATAATCTGCATTTAGCCGTCACCAATGCAATGAAGACAGAAAAGGACCGCACTGCCCGAGCCATGGGTGTATGCAGAACATTGGTGAC
>NW_015576520.1:0-236 GCF_001515605.1 Sinocyclocheilus anshuiensis | reverse complement strand
GCCTTTGAAAATTCAATACAGAAAATTCTTTCATTTTAACACGGTACATTGGACCACATTTTTACAGACATTTCATATATGTGACGTTTCCGAATTAGTAACGGAGGCTTGAGCTCAGCTGTTTAACTGTCAACTTGAGATTTTAATCTGTGGCAGAAGGAAGTATTTCTGCACAAAAGAGGGTTTTTAAAGACACTATGTTGTTGTTTCTTATGTATTTACACACGTGTGCCATC
>NW_015576519.1:0-236 GCF_001515605.1 Sinocyclocheilus anshuiensis | reverse complement strand
GAGTAAAGCATGAGTAACAAAAGACGAATCTCATTTCATCATAAACAAGTAATGATAGAGAACAGAACTTTTTAAAAACCAGTTGAGATTCAATTGAATCAAATGCTTGTGAAAATGATTCATTGTTTGTAAGCGCTGGAACCACAGCTCGTTGACGACACCTGAGGCCCGTTGCACAAAGCTGGTTTTGGTTTTTAGCCAGGTAAGTTTGCGCTTAGTTTGAGCAGAGTTGGGTT
>NW_015576518.1:0-236 GCF_001515605.1 Sinocyclocheilus anshuiensis | reverse complement strand
CAGAGAGACAGACAGATGGACAGACAGAGAGACAGACAGACAGACGGACGGACAGACAGACAGACAGATGGACAGACAGGTGAAGGTGTCTCACCGACGCACTGGTTCCACTGGTAGTGCTGCAGGTATCCATGCGGACAGCTGCATCTGTAGCCGCCCACCAGATTCTGACAGCCGTGCTGACAGCGATGATTCCCCACACACTCGTCCATGTCTGATACACACACACACACACA
>NW_015576517.1:0-236 GCF_001515605.1 Sinocyclocheilus anshuiensis | reverse complement strand
TTTTGTTTTTTATCCGCCATCTCTATCTTTCTGTCATCACTCGGCCCAGCTAATGTCTATCCTGTGCACTGAATGCTCTCTCCTCAACATCATGAGTAGACACGACCCTTACTGCTGATTGGCTGCAAGTTTGTATTGCTACTCGGCCCGAATCAGTTTTCTAAAGCGTTTTTGAAAAAATCGCTTACCCCACCTTTAATTCTACTTCTATGCAACCAAAATTCATCCTTTTTTTT
>NW_015576516.1:0-236 GCF_001515605.1 Sinocyclocheilus anshuiensis | reverse complement strand
GTATCTGTGGTGTGAAAGCAGACTGTGTCTTGAAACAAAAGTTGCAATATTTTCATCCCATCACTGGTTTCCCCCCCGATATTCTCCATGACTTCCTTGAAGGTATTGTGCCAGTAGAATTGGCTTTATGCATTCAGGAATTGATTCGTCTGAAATACTTCACATTTGATTATTTGAACAGGGAAATTGAATCATTCCCATATCAACATATAGATAAGGTTGATAAACCAAAGCCA
>NW_015576515.1:0-236 GCF_001515605.1 Sinocyclocheilus anshuiensis | reverse complement strand
TTAATATTTTTACTTTAACAGGTTTATATATGCTTTCGAGGTTGAAATGCCCAGCTCCTCAGCCTGGTGAAAGTTAGTGTGCTGAAACAGTGTATGCAGATATAGGACTCATACTAGTATTGAGTTATTCAAACGTTCAAGATGCACTTTTGTCCAGTAAAAGAGGAGAACCAATTATATTGGAGAAAATTATGTAATCATATCATGCTATCATTGCTCATTTCCTATAAAGTGCT
>NW_015576514.1:0-236 GCF_001515605.1 Sinocyclocheilus anshuiensis | reverse complement strand
GGATTCAGTCTCGTGTTCGGTCCGTCCCGCAGGAGACCTGGTTCTGGCCCAGCAGCTCCGGGTCCGAGGACGTGCTTCTGAGCGGAACACACTGCATCGGCACCGAGATCTCCATCCAGCAGTGCCACAGGAACACACAGGTGTACTGCCCACGAGGAGGCGGAGCCAGAGCCGCCGGAGTCACCTGTGCGGACGGTACGAGCACACACACACACTCTCTCACACACACACACACA
>NW_015576513.1:0-236 GCF_001515605.1 Sinocyclocheilus anshuiensis | reverse complement strand
TGTGGACTACTTTTATAGGGTGGAATTTCAACAACGTGGTTCTCCACATGTCCATTGTTTGTTCTGGATAAAAAATGCTCCACAAATAGATAGGAATTCTGATGAAGAAGTTGTCAAATTTATAGATAAATATGTTACGTGCGAGGTGTCCAGTGAAGATGATGAACTGCAGAGTGTTGTTACATCCGTGCAGTGTCACAGTAAACGTCATTCCAAAACATGTAAAAAGAAAAACA
>NW_015576512.1:0-236 GCF_001515605.1 Sinocyclocheilus anshuiensis | reverse complement strand
TGTGGACTACTTTTATAGGGTGGAATTTCAACAACGTGGTTCTCCCCATGTCCATTGTTTGTTCTGGATAAAAAATGCTCCACAAATAGATAGGAATTCTGATGAAGAAGTTGTCAAATTTATAGATAAATACGTTACGTGCGAGGTGTCCAGTGAAGATGATGAACTGCAGAGTGTTGTTACATCCGTGAAGTGTCACAGTAAACGTCATTCCAAAACATGTAAAAAGAAAAACA
>NW_015576511.1:0-236 GCF_001515605.1 Sinocyclocheilus anshuiensis | reverse complement strand
TGTGACAGAAATATAAAAAATACATACAATTGTTTACTATTAAACGAAATAACTACAAAAACCATCAGACTCAAACTCAGCAGTCTGTGTGACCTTATTGAATTCATAGCAAAGATATTTTTGCTCTAAAATATGATGTTGTAATTTTCATGTAATAATCGTAAATTTAATGTAGTGTCCAATGCCTGTGGAATATGGAGCAAGATTGGTCTCAATAATAGTTCACACAAAAGACA
>NW_015576510.1:0-236 GCF_001515605.1 Sinocyclocheilus anshuiensis | reverse complement strand
ATGCACAGCCTGACTATCACATATGTAAATCCATGATAGAAATCACGAGCTACATACTTCCTCGGACTGGTTTCCCCCACCTAGAGGACAAGAACCAGACTGAAATTCCTTATGTGACCTTTTAACCTCGTTGGTCTTCACAGAACACATTATTACTTCACAGAATGGCACAGAAACTGCCTTTCCATGTACTGTATATATGCACCTAAATGACGCTAAAAGGACTTATGAGCAAC
>NW_015576509.1:0-236 GCF_001515605.1 Sinocyclocheilus anshuiensis | reverse complement strand
TTAGAAATCGCGCAAGCTCAAATCGCAATTTTATGACGATTTCGAGTAATCGCACAGCCTTAAAATAAATAAATAAATAAATAAATAAATATATGTATGTGTGTATATTAATTCATTCATTAATTAAATTAATTGATGCATTTAGCAGATGCTTTTATCCAAAACGACTTACAGGGCATTCAGGCTATACAATTTTTACCAGTATGTGTGTTCCCTGGGAATCGAACCCACGACCT
>NW_015576508.1:0-236 GCF_001515605.1 Sinocyclocheilus anshuiensis | reverse complement strand
GGACGGCCTCTCTCGGATCTGGGCAGCTTTCGCAGGTCTGTCAGGTGTCACTCCCCACCCACCCCCTATCTCTCCCCTACTGTCTCATGTTATCAACAGGACCAGGACGACGCTTAGGGGAGGTGTGACGAGCGTCCCAAAGCTCTGGAAACGAGCGAGGAGCACCTGGCCGTCCTCATCACAGGCTGATCGTCACAGCTGCAGCTCATCAGGCGGCGGCCACATAAGCCACGCAA
>NW_015576507.1:0-236 GCF_001515605.1 Sinocyclocheilus anshuiensis | reverse complement strand
GCGGCGCAGAGGGTTGTGGGAAGAGCTTCTATGTGCTGCAGCGGCTGCAGGTTCACATGAGGACTCACAACGGAGAGAAACCCTTTATCTGCAATGAGAAGAACTGCGGCAAGAAGTTCACCACCGCCGGCAACCTGAAGAACCACAGACGCACACACACCGGTACAAACACACACACACACCGGTACACAAATCTACACACGTGAAGAGACATATTGTACAGATACATATATACA
>NW_015576506.1:0-236 GCF_001515605.1 Sinocyclocheilus anshuiensis | reverse complement strand
GCGGGGGGGCTACCTGAATGTGGAAATAAGCATCCTTTAAATCCATGGAGATAAACCAGTCTGATGTGAGAGAGGATTTGCATTAGTGTAATCATTTTGAACAAGCGCTTCGAAAGCGCGCGATTCAGCAGTCTCAAATCCAAGATTGGGCGGAGTCCGCCGTCTTTCTTTGGCACCAGAACATAACAACTGTAGAAGCCGCTCTCGCGATCTGCAAGGGGCACTGTCTCTACAGC
>NW_015576505.1:0-236 GCF_001515605.1 Sinocyclocheilus anshuiensis | reverse complement strand
TTGGTCACCATACATCCAGGGAGAGAGCCGAGGGAAGGGGAAGTGGCCTTTCCAGTAGGCAGCAGTGACCCCTACTGCGTTGACACCTGCTCTGGTGCTGCTCTGAGACACTTGAGGAGTAACTTTTCAGAAGAACAGAGGAGATGGGTGCAGTGGGAGATAGCGCTAGAGATTGGGAGCTGCAGAGGCCAGAGGTGTATGATAAAAAAGGACTGAACTGTTCTTAGTGCAGTTCA
>NW_015576504.1:0-236 GCF_001515605.1 Sinocyclocheilus anshuiensis | reverse complement strand
TGTCCATATTTATCTTGCAGTGCTTGTAGTGCAGCTGTGTACGGCCGGGGATCGTGCATGTATGCCTTGGCAAGCTGGATAGCACTGGAAGCTTTAAGTGCCCTAGAAGCACTTGATATTTGTACTGTTCACCTAAGTGTTGTTGATTGTTCATCAGATTGTCCAATGCCATTTTGAGCAGTGCAAAGTCACTTTCACGTCCACTTTCAAAGGATGGTATGACAGGTTTTGGGATA
>NW_015576503.1:0-236 GCF_001515605.1 Sinocyclocheilus anshuiensis | reverse complement strand
CAGGGGAGCTGGCCACCGCACACTCCTGGTGTGGCTGTCTGCATGCCGGATGATTCCCGTGAGACTGTGACGACCGCTGCTGTCTGCCGTAATGCCCACACTCGCTTTCTGCAATCACTCGAAGAGAAGGGCAGTAGTGATGCACCACCGCTCGGCTCCGAAGTGAAAAGATGAATGAATGCGGTGCACCCGCTGCCTCTTATACCCGCGCTGCGGGGTGTGGCAGCCAGATGCAA
>NW_015576502.1:0-236 GCF_001515605.1 Sinocyclocheilus anshuiensis | reverse complement strand
TGTATGGGACGGCCTGGATGAGTGAAATTTTGTCCCAGTCCGGCCTTGTTCTATGGCGGTTTTTCAGCCTGGATACATTCATTAGCTAACAAAATTTAAAATGTAAGTTCTTTTGTATTAGGTATTTATATGAGGTCCCGTTACCCGCGTGCCACTAAAGCAGGTAGTAGTAATGGCTACCTTTTACTTAAGTACATGTCAGAGCCCATATTTCTTTACTTTAACTTGAGTAAAAA
>NW_015576501.1:0-236 GCF_001515605.1 Sinocyclocheilus anshuiensis | reverse complement strand
AACGACACAACAATGAATGGCTGTTTAAGTACTCATTTTAATTCTTAGTTGATCTTTTGATCAATCTTTTTGTGCGGTAGCAGTTTTGGAGAGTACAAACAATATCATCACAAATAAATAAACAAATTAAAGAAACTGAGGCAAATTGTCAGGGGTAAGCAAATGCCAAAACAATAAACAAACAACACTCTTAACTTCCCATTAAAGAAACTAACTTCCCTGTGCATCAAAATAAA
>NW_015576500.1:0-236 GCF_001515605.1 Sinocyclocheilus anshuiensis | reverse complement strand
TAGACCTCCGTTCATTGGTTTCAGTCTCCACAAGAGAGCTTTTCCAAGAATCTGTTGATTTGCACACGTCAGCGTCTTCTGGAGATGGCCGGTCATTGATTATCTTGTCTTCTGCACTGGACTGAAGTTCAACACTGATGCTGTTGGCTTTGTAGTTCTCAACTATCTGTTTCAGTTTGATGTTTCTCGGCAGGGACTCTGGGCTGAGATGTTCCTGTCCACAAACTGGGCAGCAA
>NW_015576499.1:0-236 GCF_001515605.1 Sinocyclocheilus anshuiensis | reverse complement strand
TGAAGTCAGAGATGTTTGATTTCAAGAGAAGAAAAGTAAAAAATAGGTTGCTTTTAGAAATTGTCCTGTCTTCTTATTAAAGCAGTAGTGCACTGTTTTGTGTATGAGTTTAATAATGAACATTTTCCAGTTTCATTTTTTATAAACACCCCAAAATGCTTATAATTGGGTTTATATAATCCTTAAACAGCGTGTGGTAATATGCTGAAGTCACACACAGACTTAAACATTCAGCA
>NW_015576498.1:0-236 GCF_001515605.1 Sinocyclocheilus anshuiensis | reverse complement strand
TTTTATTTATTATACAATTAACAAAAAGCAAAAAAAGGCCTCTAATACTAGCTTGCGCTATTCTTTTTCTATTCTATCTGTTTAGGATTTTTTTTTATATAATTAAAAAAAAAAACTTGCTTGTGTACTGTGTTAAGCTAAGCGAGACTTGTTATAGCACTTACGTATCATTGATCTTTTGTTGATTCTGATTGCTTTGGATAAAAGCATCTGCTAAATGACTAAATGTAAATGTA
>NW_015576497.1:0-236 GCF_001515605.1 Sinocyclocheilus anshuiensis | reverse complement strand
CTTTTTACTGTTTAGCTTTGATGCTTCTCACCATTTAACTTCATTCAATTATTGAAAAATATATCCATATTAATGAATCTTATGAAACCATTCAAGAACATGCCCAGGTCATATTTCACCCCAAAAACAAAAGTGAAAAAAAAAATTATAAATTCAAGTCTTTAAAAGATTTAGATTTATTCTTTTTAAACATAAATGTTTAATATGATTCATGCACAACATTTCAACTCTTAAAA
>NW_015576496.1:0-236 GCF_001515605.1 Sinocyclocheilus anshuiensis | reverse complement strand
GTAGTTAAGCCCTGAAACCAAACAAATGAGTGAATTAATTAAATAACAGTTTCATATGTTGCCCAATGTTGCACTGGTTCTGCTTTGACTTTGTTTGGAACTGTCTTCACTGACAAAGCAAAAAAAAAACTGGAAATGTTGTCTTAACTGTACATTGCTTAATATTAAAAGGGAAGGTTCACCCAAAAATGAAACTTCTGCCATCATTTACTCAATCTCAAGTTATACCAAACCTG
>NW_015576495.1:0-236 GCF_001515605.1 Sinocyclocheilus anshuiensis | reverse complement strand
GTAGTTAAGCCCTGAAACCAAACAAATGAGTGAATTAATTAAATACCAGTTTCATATGTTGCCCAATGTTGCACTGGTTCTGCTTTGACTTTGTTTGGAACTGTCTTCACTGACAAAGCAAAAAAAAAAATGGAAATGTTGTCTTAACTGTACATTGCTTAATATTAAAAGGGAAGGTTCACCCAAAAATTAAACTTCTGCCATCATTTACTCAATCTCAAGTTATACCAAACCTG
>NW_015576494.1:0-236 GCF_001515605.1 Sinocyclocheilus anshuiensis | reverse complement strand
GTAACTATTATAATTTAAATAAATATACAAATGGCTAAGTCAAGTATTTTTGTCATTCGATGAGATCTTTATTATGATTCCGTGTATCTAATACTATCTAATACCGTCTATCAAATACTAATAAAATAGCCTACTAGGCTACTGCCGCTCTGCCCAGAAGACTGACAGGAACGGCGCGAATTTCTGAGGTGACGGTTAAATCAAGACAAATGATATCAACGTTTTATGAAATTAGT
>NW_015576493.1:0-236 GCF_001515605.1 Sinocyclocheilus anshuiensis | reverse complement strand
ACGTTTTGTCATGTGATATTGCTTAAATGTGGCAGGATGAGAGAAAACAGCTAAACACCTTCAAGCCTAAGACAACTTCAGCATGGACGTGTTTAATTCACTCTACATTTTGAATGTAAAAAAAATAATAATCAAAACAAATATAACTAATAACAATACAGATTAATGATAAATGACTGTCATATTTATTTAAAAAAACCTTTAAAAAATCATACATTTCCCCAAGATCATTACCG
>NW_015576492.1:0-236 GCF_001515605.1 Sinocyclocheilus anshuiensis | reverse complement strand
CTATTTAAGATCAAGTTAATACATTACAGAAATCCATTCATCAATTCCATTTTCCTCTTGCAGGGTTTCTGCAGATCTTAAAAAGTCACATTTTTAAAAATTAAGGTCCTAAATCAAAGCCAAAAGTCTTAAATTGATAAAGTTGTGCCATTAAATGTTGCATGCATTGCTAAAAATTAATATCTTCCTCTGTATTTTTGCTTTGTATTCTAATATAAATATCTAAACATCCTTAA
>NW_015576491.1:0-236 GCF_001515605.1 Sinocyclocheilus anshuiensis | reverse complement strand
TGGGAACGGGTGCTATTGAGCTCTAAAAATGACAACAACACAAAATCATCTTATTTTATAAAAAGGTGGTACTTGGAGCTCGACCGCATCAGTCACCATTTATTTAAATGGAAAGAAGGTTGGACATTCTGCAAAATAACTCCTTTTGCATCTGAAGATGACAGAATTGTCCTATCTGCGTGAAACATTCCTTAAAGCGATAAATAACACACATACCGCCATTGGAACTATACCGA
>NW_015576490.1:0-236 GCF_001515605.1 Sinocyclocheilus anshuiensis | reverse complement strand
GCAAGCTGCCAAGACAGAAATTGAGAAACTACAGGTAGGTGTTAATATATTATGTATAAAATGTTCTATATTCATCGTTTTGTAAAGGCTTTCAGATCAGTACATACATATTATCTTAAACTACTCTTAGAAGGTTCTTTTATTCAGCAAGGATGAATAAAATAGACCAAAATGAACAGTAACAACAACATTTACAATGTTACAAAATGTTCTTTTGAACTTTCTATTCATCAAGA
>NW_015576489.1:0-236 GCF_001515605.1 Sinocyclocheilus anshuiensis | reverse complement strand
ATTCCTTTTAAAAATGAAAATTCACATCAAAAGTGTTTTCCATTACAAAAACAACAGAGGGATTTTAAACCTCCAAACGGGACAAAAAAAACGTTTAAGTCTCTTTAACATACATACTTATGAAAACATACGTTGACAAAGGGTGTTTCCTTTCGTATATAGGATCAGTTCTAAGCCATCAAAGATATTGTATCCTACATACAAAATGAAATTAATCAGCTATATCCACAACATAA
>NW_015576488.1:0-236 GCF_001515605.1 Sinocyclocheilus anshuiensis | reverse complement strand
AATACAATTTTGGTCGACCAAGCCTCTTCTCGTCGACTATTAGGGCAGCCCTAGATTTTAGATTAATTTTTCCTTTACTGTCCAGCCCAGCTCCTGCATATTTAATAAATAAATAAATAAAACAAACAAACACAATATTTGTCTATAAGTTTTGTTAAGCATTTAAGCATAATAAGACTTTTGATTTAATGTATACAGTATGTTTAAAATTACACTGCATGTATGCTGTAAGTGGA
>NW_015576487.1:0-236 GCF_001515605.1 Sinocyclocheilus anshuiensis | reverse complement strand
TTGTTAATGTGTTTTTGGGTGGTTGCTATGGTGTTTGATTGAGATGTTTCTAGACAGTTGCTGGGGTGTTTTGGGTGGTTGCTCTGGTGTTTGTTTTAGATGATTTCTAGGTGGTTGCTAGGGTGTTTTGGGTGGTTGCTATGGTGTTTTATTTAGATGTTTCTAGATGGTTGCTGGGGTGTTTTGGGTAGTTGCTATGGTGTTTGTTTTAGATGATTTCTAGATGATTGCTAAGG
>NW_015576486.1:0-236 GCF_001515605.1 Sinocyclocheilus anshuiensis | reverse complement strand
TGTGTGAGAAAAACACAGACTTGGCAGATTCGCACAGGATTAAAACAGCAAAGTACCTCTGTGAAACACAATATCTCTAACGTCTCCCTGTAAAACTAGTCCCGTCCGAATATGGCTTAAGAGAAGATCAAATACGAGAGATGTTAAGAAAAACAGGTGGTGATGGTTGAGCATTTATGGTTATTCAATTAGCTTCATTTGAGGGCCGGATTATCGAATTGAAAAAGAGCTTGGGA
>NW_015576485.1:0-236 GCF_001515605.1 Sinocyclocheilus anshuiensis | reverse complement strand
GGGTGACTGGAATATGTGCGAAGGTACCATTGACATGGAGGCATTTATTGAAATTGTACAGAGACATATGCCATCAAGATGACATCTTTCATGAGAAGTCCATGTTTATTAGATCAAGACAATGCCAGGTCTCATTCTGCATGTGCAACAGCGTGGTTTCATAAACACAGAGTAAATGTGCTAGATCAGTCCAGATCTGTCTCCTATTTAAAATGTATGACCAGTCATGAAAAGGA
>NW_015576484.1:0-236 GCF_001515605.1 Sinocyclocheilus anshuiensis | reverse complement strand
GGATGGATCATTAAGGACTTAGTGCAGGACATGAAATTAAATGAGAACAGTGTCATTCCAGCAGTAATATTACCAGCAACGCCAATATGGATTTTACCACAACAACCAAATATAGATATATTCTTATTGGAATCAAGACAAGATAAGGATCAGAGTATGTTAGAAGCAGAGATGACAAAAGAATATATTGGATCCAAGTATGAACAATATATACAGGTTTACACAGATGCATCTAA
>NW_015576483.1:0-236 GCF_001515605.1 Sinocyclocheilus anshuiensis | reverse complement strand
GGGTCGTCCTCAGCACCCATCTTCTGCAGCGGGACGTGCGGAGGCAGGGTGACGCTTGGAGTGGTGCCACCAGCCCCCTGGGCCAGCACACTACGCAGAAGCTGTCGATCCTCGTGTTGCACCTCGAGGAGAGACTGAAACCTCTTGTCCTGCTCCTCCCGGAGCTCCAGGAGAGCTTGATGTTGTGCATAGTGGAGGTTGGCGAGGGACTTGACCAACTCACCCAGCGGCGCGGA
>NW_015576482.1:0-236 GCF_001515605.1 Sinocyclocheilus anshuiensis | reverse complement strand
AGTGGCAAACCCGTCTACCATCTTATCACAAGTTTCAACCAACGCATCGTGGTTCACAGTGCTTGACATTAAAAATGGCTTCTGGTCTATTAAAGTCAAACGAGAAGACCAATGGAAACTAGCATTTACTGTAAATGAAATGCAGTACACATGGGAATGAATGCCACAAGGCCTTCATAACAGCCCAGCCATTTTTCACAGAGCTGTGGCAGATGTGCTCACTCCCTTACTAGGGA
>NW_015576481.1:0-236 GCF_001515605.1 Sinocyclocheilus anshuiensis | reverse complement strand
TTACATTTTCTATTGTATATTTTATAGTGTGTGTGTGTGTGTGTGAAGACATACAAATATAATAATACACAAATGTAATATAAACTGTTTTATATTTTTTTATTTAAAGCATAAAATGTTTATTTGCAGTAATAATGTAGAAAATTCTAAACTTTAATGAATATTTTTCACAAATACACATAAACGCATGAATTACTTAAATTTCCAACAAATATTGTTTTTTTTTTTAACAAGGA
>NW_015576480.1:0-236 GCF_001515605.1 Sinocyclocheilus anshuiensis | reverse complement strand
CTCTTATGTTTGAAGTCAACATGGGAGAAAGAGTTAGAGCTCAGATTTTCTGAAGAGCTCTGGTCTGAGGCTCTTGTTAATTAATTAATGAGTTAATTCTACTTCTGCTTGTGCCCGGTTAAGGCTGATTCAGTTAAAAGTTTTGCACCGAACCCACTTTACCAAAGCTAGACTTCAAAAATTGTTCCCAGAAACAGATGACTCTTGTATCAGATGCTCCTTTTCTCCAGCTGACC
>NW_015576479.1:0-236 GCF_001515605.1 Sinocyclocheilus anshuiensis | reverse complement strand
TATGCTACTACTGCCCACTGACTTGGTTTTAAACCTATATTATTACCCAATTTATGAGCCTTAAAACATCTTAAAATACACACATGTAGGTCAGGAAAATCAACATTTTTGCAGGGGAGCATGCCCCCAAACCCCCCTACCAATCTCCTTTTTGGGACCTTGGTATTTATAAAAAACTGCATACGGCCCTGTATCATGTATATATTATTTATCTCGTATAAGATGCATTTGGTTGA
>NW_015576478.1:0-236 GCF_001515605.1 Sinocyclocheilus anshuiensis | reverse complement strand
TCGGTGCCTTGCTCAAGGGCACCTCAGTCATGGTGTTGAAGGTGGAAGATATAAGCAAAATGGTCCAAATAAATTTGTTTGTATTTATAATCTTTGTTTTTATAATTAATTTAACATCAGACCATGGTCATTTTATTTATTAATTTTTTTTCAGCCAGCTATGTGTTTATTTTTGGCTATTATTTCTGTGCGTAAATGAAAAATGCACTGCTGCCATATATATGAATATATATATA
>NW_015576477.1:0-236 GCF_001515605.1 Sinocyclocheilus anshuiensis | reverse complement strand
GTAATAAACCCAAACATTTGTCGCTTCATGTCAAAGTGCAATAATTGAGATGAAACATAAAAAGACATTTCTCTAATGACAACAATCGTGATTATAATTTTGCGCAAAACAGTCACTTTAACAGTTCGACCACTATGCAGCGTGATTAAAATACGACTGTTTTCATTGACTAAACCTTGACTAAGAATAAGCATGATAAAAACTAAAGAGCACATTTGAGAAATGATGAAGTCTGA
>NW_015576476.1:0-236 GCF_001515605.1 Sinocyclocheilus anshuiensis | reverse complement strand
CGAGGCGTTCCCCATAGCGACCCCTAGAGGACGCAGTTCGAAGTGAAAGGGAACCTAAAGATTTGTCGCTAGGCGCTTTTTATAAAAAAAAAAAATAAATCTAAATCTAGCGACAAATCACTAAGTTGGCAACACTGTTAAAGCATCTCCATTTCTCCAACTATGGGCTAGGCCACGGGTCAAACAGAATGAATTTGCGTTAACGTGTTATTAACGCGTTAATTTTAACAGCTCTA
>NW_015576475.1:0-236 GCF_001515605.1 Sinocyclocheilus anshuiensis | reverse complement strand
GTGTACGAAAGCCTGTCTTAGGAACCAAAGTTGTTGTTCAAACGGACTGATTTTACAGTGTGACACGCAGGAAGACAGTTTGGTGAATGCTCATCTCTGCACGCTTGTTTTATGTTCTGTATAATGCGTTTATGCCTTGATATCATTAATACAGATATCATTGCCAAAGAGTAACTGGTGCAGAAGGCAATCCAAAGACTGTTCAATAAATGCATCTTTGTGAAGAATCCCTTCTC
>NW_015576474.1:0-236 GCF_001515605.1 Sinocyclocheilus anshuiensis | reverse complement strand
TTAGTTTACTGTTTTGTGAAGAGAAAACCTGCATGTTTGTAAAAATAAATAAATAAAATAACTTTTTAGCTTCTTGCTAAAATACAGGTTCTTTATCCATAATATTGCTTCTCCAGTGAAAAGGTTGTATCGTCTGAATCAGGAGAGAAATATGAAGAGATCAAGCACCGTTTACAAGGGAAAAGAGTCTGAAACAGTTCTTAACAAATACTTCTGTGGAGTTTGATGTGAGAGGA
>NW_015576473.1:0-236 GCF_001515605.1 Sinocyclocheilus anshuiensis | reverse complement strand
TCCACCTTCAGGTAATATTCATTAAAATAACCTTAATGAAATCAGCTGCAATCCATGTCAATTGCCCATGTTTCCTCATATGCTCGGCCTGTTCAAATCTCCATTTATACAGATTCCTTTTCTATCTGAAAAAAAAGAAGCCTCTCATCAACCCGTCAGAGCATCTGCAAAAATAGGAAATAGGCACAAGATTGAACATGATATATATATACTGTATATATATATATATATATATA
>NW_015576472.1:0-236 GCF_001515605.1 Sinocyclocheilus anshuiensis | reverse complement strand
TATTTTACAAAAGCATGTTTTGTTGTTATTGTGAGTGCACACAAACAAATGTAGAGTCTTTACAGATTTGAAAGATGTATTACTCTTATCTGAATTACCAAAACTGACTGAGTATTTTAGGAGTAAGTGAGCTCACCGGTGCCTCCATCTGTCCTGCAGTGAGTGAGCTTCTACACTCCGCACATTTCTCGAGCTTAACATTAGATTGAGCGGCCATGTAAAGTTGCTAATACTTA
>NW_015576471.1:0-236 GCF_001515605.1 Sinocyclocheilus anshuiensis | reverse complement strand
AACGGCGCGCTTCGACATCGAGAACGGGTGAGTGAACGAACGCACTCACGTCACGTGACTGAGCCGATGTTAACCGATGAATGCCGATTACAGGCGCGGGTCACGCAGCGGCAGTCGAAGACAGAGACAGCATCTGTTCGAGATCGGAGGAAACATCGGTGAGTTCAACATTATTATTAATAATAATAGTAATATATATATATATATATATATACATACAGTCAAACCAAAAATTA
>NW_015576470.1:0-236 GCF_001515605.1 Sinocyclocheilus anshuiensis | reverse complement strand
AGGAAAACTTGAAATCGCATCATATGACCCCTTTAAGCAAAAAAATCATAATTTTTTGCCAGAATCGAGAAGCTTTACTGCACTTTGGTAAAACCTTGTGTGGCGTGTGTGTGTGTGTGCACTTGTTTATGCTACATTGTGGGGACCGGCCTGTGGAAAAAAATAATAAAAATAGTAAATTATGCTCATCTGAAAGTGTAACAATGCAAACAGTTTTTCTGTTTTAGGGTTAGGGG
>NW_015576469.1:0-236 GCF_001515605.1 Sinocyclocheilus anshuiensis | reverse complement strand
TTCTGTTTCTTCATGTAATGGCAGACAAACTTGATGATGGTGAGTCAGATCTCTGTGTGGCGCAGACCAACTGTTGTCAAGACTCCTTGTGCAAACAAAAATCTCATTGGATTATTACACAAAATGTGAACTGATATTTCCTAGACACACCGCAGCAAAATATATTAATAACTGGCTTATAACCATTTTTTGAGGCTTTTGACAATACTGTACATTTCTTGAAATCTTCAGCACTA
>NW_015576468.1:0-236 GCF_001515605.1 Sinocyclocheilus anshuiensis | reverse complement strand
TTTTCACCTAAAATTGTTATTTGAAAACTTATTTTTAATATTTAATAATTTCCAGTTTTCGTCGCAATTATAATGTTATTTAACGGTTAGAAAGCCATTTCTTACAGTGTTATGCTAACTTTTTCGCCTAAAATTGTTATTTGAACACTCATTTTTTATATATTTAAAAATTTCCAGTTTTCGTCGCAATTATGTTATTTAACGGTTACAAAACCGTTTCTTACAGTGTTATGCTA
>NW_015576467.1:0-236 GCF_001515605.1 Sinocyclocheilus anshuiensis | reverse complement strand
GTAGTGCAGCTGTGCAATTTACTTATATCAGAATGCTCATGTTTTGAAAATAACAACACAAAACATTTTTTTGTTTCTGTAAACAGTGTACAATCCCTTACTGTTACATGACAGAATCTAATAGAATTGGCTACTAGAATATTAAATTAATTGTATTTATTTGTTATGCAAATAATAATAAGGTTTATACATTAACACTAGATCTAAATAAAAACATAACATCCTATATCTGCAAT
>NW_015576466.1:0-236 GCF_001515605.1 Sinocyclocheilus anshuiensis | reverse complement strand
TTATAACGCGTTTCCTTGCGTGTTTTGGCCAACGCTAACTACCGTTGACGCTCTTACCATGCACATTTTTTATATGTTTGCCTCCCGGCAAAGAAATACAAAAATTAAAACATTAAAATAAAATCAAGAGCCAGATCACATAAACTGTTAAGACTGGCTACTTTATTATCAGCGTCAGGTAATATTATTTATATGAAGGTGATCATTTCTGCACTCAATTGCATAATGTTTTAATT
>NW_015576465.1:0-236 GCF_001515605.1 Sinocyclocheilus anshuiensis | reverse complement strand
TTATATATGTAAGGGATAATCAACGGTTTGCCGTGCATTAAAGGACTTTAAATGCATGACGTGGAGGCCAAGTTAAAACTAGTATTGCTATTTAAAGCACAGTATTTGACCAGAATGGTAAAAATGACAGTTATTTTCGTCAGTTATGGCACGTTAGTGCTAGCATTCTGCCCGCTTCAAATCAGACATAAAGATGAAATAGTGCAGTAAGATCACATTTATTTGAATGAATTATA
>NW_015576464.1:0-236 GCF_001515605.1 Sinocyclocheilus anshuiensis | reverse complement strand
AAAATAAATAAGAACAGAGTTCAGGAAGCATAAATAAAACAAAGATTCCGTCTGTGTTAAACCGAGCTTAACTGTCTTACAGTAATAAATACTGTCTGAATCGATTAATTTTTAGCAAACGATCGGGAAATAATGTTCAGATGCCACATGATTATTTTTTAAAGCTCCAGACTGAATTAAACTTAAATTAAATTTAAATTAAAGCCCCGCTACAGTAAGCTAGTTTTAAATAAATA
>NW_015576463.1:0-236 GCF_001515605.1 Sinocyclocheilus anshuiensis | reverse complement strand
AAATAAAACAAATGTACTTTCACAGCATAGGACACAGCGTCTTCTTGACATGAACAAGCTACAGTGTTTGAGGGTGGGCCAACGTAGAACATAGGCGCACTAGAGGCACAATTTAAAGCATGCTCACCATATTAGAGGTGTGTTGCATTTTTAATGCGTTTTAGAATAAACTCTACTACAGAGATCTGTACAAAAATCATGTTGTTGACCCATGTACATATAGAAGCATGTATATA
>NW_015576462.1:0-236 GCF_001515605.1 Sinocyclocheilus anshuiensis | reverse complement strand
TCTTAACGTTAACATAATCGCTCCGGTAGGTGCTATTCTTTGTATAATAAATTACGATAATTTATTCATTTATTTATTTTTTTCAAAATATGTTGTTTTGTATACAGACGTAGACTTTGAGTTGGCTCAGGCGGTGCCCGTTTAGTCCATCCGTGATCACAGGGTACGTTTTTTTTTTTATGTGTAACGATATATCAGGTTACGATATGATTTGAACGAAATTTGTTCACAATATG
>NW_015576461.1:0-236 GCF_001515605.1 Sinocyclocheilus anshuiensis | reverse complement strand
TTATAAACAATAACATACTCACTGTTTGTTGTGTTTGTTTTAATAAATTAATTGATTGATTCAATGTAGTTGATAGTTAAAATGACTACAAATTCAGTTTTTCATCACCACCGTCAGATGTGTCAACTCTGTCAGATCTATGTCACCTCCGTCAGATGAATATTATCATAATATTTCATTATGAGATGTTATATTTGTTGAGGAATTGGAATTTGTTGGTTACATGTGAAAATGTA
>NW_015576460.1:0-236 GCF_001515605.1 Sinocyclocheilus anshuiensis | reverse complement strand
GTCTGATTCTTTTCTACACCCACTGAATGCATGTATATATATAATAGATAATTTATAATAAATCAGACAATATTTTTCGATTATGAGCATTGTACAAATAATAGAAGTGAATTTGAAGAAAATGTTGCGTGAAATAAATTTTTTAATTCAGTAATTTATGTACGCCTCATTTAGCGTGATTTTTATTATATACCATAATTATATTGATATAAAATTCATCAAAAAACAATTGTATA
>NW_015576459.1:0-236 GCF_001515605.1 Sinocyclocheilus anshuiensis | reverse complement strand
TTGTACCTAAACACGACTTTAATAAATCAGTTGTTTTAAGCGAAAACGATGATTCAGTTCGTTTTATTCAGTCTTTGTGTTTTAGGCGCCCGCCTTTTAGTTTTGTTCCAGGAAACAGGTACGACTATAACTACGCGTTGTCATGTCTGGCTTTAAAAAAACATGAAGCCAGCAGCTTCTAACATCTCTTCATTCTCTAAATGTTTCACAATTGTAAATGTTTGTTTAGCTTAAAT
>NW_015576458.1:0-236 GCF_001515605.1 Sinocyclocheilus anshuiensis | reverse complement strand
TGCAGAGGATCCATTGGTGAGCAAGTGATGCAATGCTAAATTTATCCAAATCTCTCTCATCTACATCTTGAATGTCTTGAAAGTGAGTACATTTTCAGCAAATTAAGATTTTTGGTTGAACTATTCCTGATTTTCTTATTTGATTAGTAGCCTAGAAATATTACACATTATACATTCTTTAAAATATTTAATAATAATTTAAAGAATGTAATAAATAATAATCTAATACATTTTTC
>NW_015576457.1:0-236 GCF_001515605.1 Sinocyclocheilus anshuiensis | reverse complement strand
ATATATATATATAGCCTAGCTTTATTATGTTTTTCTCCACTCGCATGATGTGATATGACCCATGTGAATCCTCCTGTTCTGTTGTTTGCTGCTTTTTGCGCATGTAAAATGATTCCCCGGGAAACAAATGTTAGTATTTTGAACGCGTCACAGACACTTATCCTTTCTAATTTAATTCAATTCTAATTCAGAATAATCTTGTCGGTTAACGGTTAACAATCGGTTAACGAGCGTCG
>NW_015576456.1:0-236 GCF_001515605.1 Sinocyclocheilus anshuiensis | reverse complement strand
GCAGAGAAAGAGTTAAAGAAAGATAGCAAAAGCACACTTTACAAGTAAAATATTCAGCAAAACAAAAAAAAAAGTTAGTTTTAGTCATAGTTGCATGACCATGGCTATAGTTATTGTGATTAACTTCATACAACCACTAAAAATCGCTCTGGGTTAAATGTAATAAAAGCAGTTAAAACTGTTTTTAACTAAGAACTAAAATACAGCTAGCATAATGTTTGCATATATTTTTATAT
>NW_015576455.1:0-236 GCF_001515605.1 Sinocyclocheilus anshuiensis | reverse complement strand
TATTTTAAGTTTGTGTTATTCGATATTACATTTAAAGTTAAAATAATTAAAAGTACTAAATTTAAATGCACTACATGATTATAAATGTGTAATTACAAATATATTTAAATACATGACAAATACTAGTTCCAATAGGAATTACATTAAAGTATACTTAAGTTTACCAAAATTGCTTGCCAGTATATTAAATAGTAATGTCTAACCATTTTTCAAAGACAATAGAAATACATTTGAAG
>NW_015576454.1:0-236 GCF_001515605.1 Sinocyclocheilus anshuiensis | reverse complement strand
TATTTTAAGTTTGTGTTATTCGATATTACATTTAAAGTTAAAATAGTTAAAAGTACTAAATTTAAATGCACTACATGATTATAAATGTGTAATTGCAAATATATTTAAATACATGACAAATACTAGTTCCAATAGGAATTACATTAAAGTATACTTAAGTTTACCAAAATTGCTTGCCAGTATATTAAATGGTAATGTCTAACCATTTTTCAAAGACAATAGAAATACATTTGAAG
>NW_015576453.1:0-236 GCF_001515605.1 Sinocyclocheilus anshuiensis | reverse complement strand
TGGCGCACCTGAATTCAGCAGTGGGTGGTGAATGTAGATTTTGTGAAAAACAAGAAGACTTAGAACATTTGTTTTTAAAATATGGAAGATTACATGATCTTTTTCATTCTCTCAAGGATTTGTTTGAAAAATTTGATGAGCAATTTTCAGATAAAATATTTATAGGGGGCGTTAAGTATAGGTATTCAATGAGAAGGATGACATGCTTATTAAATTATCTGTTGGGAACAGCTAAA
>NW_015576452.1:0-236 GCF_001515605.1 Sinocyclocheilus anshuiensis | reverse complement strand
GCTACGCACAGGCTAAGTATTGAACATGTCAAAGAAATGAAACCAGACACCTTGTAAACGCTGTTGACTTTGCTTACGTGATGGAATATCATACATCTCACAAGTTATTTTGCCAAAAACCGAGACGGTGAAATGACGGCTATTGCTTGCTGGGTTTCAGCGTGTTTCTTTCTGCACGCTTGTGATTCCTCACACTGGCTACGTTTACATGCAACCAAATAATCCATTTGTAATCG
>NW_015576451.1:0-236 GCF_001515605.1 Sinocyclocheilus anshuiensis | reverse complement strand
GACCGTCATAGTGACAACAGCCAATCACATTAGTCTTCTGGTGTTTTCAACTTCTGCCGCGAGCAACGGACCCGACGCGACGCGACGGACCCACAATTCATTTCGGCAACGCTTGATGTCACTCCATTCAAAGTAAACAAGAGGCGTTGACGCTGACGCCCCGTGTGAATGGGGCGTAATATAGCCTCTAGAGCTAGTTAACGGTTGTGATGCTAACGGTCTTTTTGAAGACACTA
>NW_015576450.1:0-236 GCF_001515605.1 Sinocyclocheilus anshuiensis | reverse complement strand
GCTTTACTGATTATAAGGGGAGTTTTTTGAGAGTGCTTAAACTCATGCTAGACCGAAGTCAGTCATAATATTCTTTGACAATGTAAATGTTTTTTACTTGCTTTCTCTGTATAATTTATCTGCTGTTTGAATAACTGTGGAAGGTACAGGTAATAAAAAAATCAACTCCCCAGATAGCAAGAGAGCAGGCAAAAACCATTGAATCAATGTTAAAAATAGTTGATTTGTCAATGTTA
>NW_015576449.1:0-236 GCF_001515605.1 Sinocyclocheilus anshuiensis | reverse complement strand
CGTTTCTTGTAAACATGATAGAAACAGGAAGGTAAAGCTGTGTCAATGTTTTGTTTGTATTCTCAGTTACATATTTATGATTGAGCGTGATGATGTGCGTCTGTATTTATATATGCACACACACACCGTCTGCTCAGTGACACAACAAACCCGTGCGGTAGAACATGTTTTTATTTTATTGGCTTTTCTGAACTTTTTAATATTTTAGGGGTTCAGGAGAGTTTGCTTTTATTACT
>NW_015576448.1:0-236 GCF_001515605.1 Sinocyclocheilus anshuiensis | reverse complement strand
AACAAAATAATGACAACAAGTGTTAAGTTAGTGAGTGTGGAGAAACGACGTTGAAACTGGTTATGGATTTTCATGACTATCTTTTGAGAATGCACTTATAATATTTTCCCTTTACATGAACTGTCAAATTCACAGTACATATTTTTTTAGACATTTTTGTTCTTCCATCTCCACATGCTACATCTCAGCTGTTTTGTCACAATAATGCAACAAAAGCTACTTTTTGAAGTAAAAAA
>NW_015576447.1:0-236 GCF_001515605.1 Sinocyclocheilus anshuiensis | reverse complement strand
GTCTAACACAAGTCTCCCAACTCTGGACCAATTACCACCTCATAAGAATATGCTTAACAGAACATTAAAGAACAATCCAACACAGCCACACAAAAACACTCAATACTTCTGCCAATTACGGCTGACATCTCACATAAGAAAGGTACAAGAGACTAAACACCAACCTGTAATAACCCTCTGCATTACAGTAAGTGAAAATAATAAAAATTACCTAAATAAAATGTGTGCATTGCAGT
>NW_015576446.1:0-236 GCF_001515605.1 Sinocyclocheilus anshuiensis | reverse complement strand
CTGCTCAGACAGGAGCTCTATGGCACGTCCCTCCTTCTTGTGCTGACCGAGAGCACCTTGTAGCCATAAGGAGAAGCCAGGGATGGGAGACAGACTGGAGAACTGGGCCATATGAGAAAATTCACTCTGCACAGAAAGGTAAACACAGACAGTTAACTCTCAAATGCATATCTATACCAACACACAAAAATTATATATATGTGACCCTGGACCACAAAACCAGTCTTAGGTTGCTG
>NW_015576445.1:0-236 GCF_001515605.1 Sinocyclocheilus anshuiensis | reverse complement strand
TGGCGCCCGCTGTAGCTTCTCCAGAGGTGGCGGCCCATGCTGCAGTACCTCCTGAGTTGGCGGTGCTCGCTTCAGATCCTTGCGTGGTGGTGGCGCCCAGCAATGCACCTTCAGCCTGTCATGTCGCAGTCAAAGGAACCGTTGATGAACGCTGTACCTGTCCTGTTAAGGAGAATGTTAATGAACTCTCGCTGTTTCCTGCTGGTATTGCTGTAGAACCTCCAGAGGTGGCGGCA
>NW_015576444.1:0-236 GCF_001515605.1 Sinocyclocheilus anshuiensis | reverse complement strand
TAGGACCACTGCAAATGACAAGTATGTCATAGTTAGGTTTGTCATTAAAGGTTTATGCCTAATGTACCCCAAACATGCGCAGTCTGGTGCGTCTCGTGTCATGTTCATTGAGAAAGCCCATACGTTATTACAAAAACAACAGTGCCAGGGTGCTGATGATATTCAATGATGCAACCCCTGCTAGATGTCAGGGAGTATGCAGTTCTGATTTCATTAACAGTCTCATTTGGTTTATC
>NW_015576443.1:0-236 GCF_001515605.1 Sinocyclocheilus anshuiensis | reverse complement strand
TTTTTTTTTTTTTTTTTTTTTTTACAGGCCCCGGTGCTCTTAAGTCATGACTGATTTTAAAACAGTGAGGCCATTGATTGAATTGATTGAATTTCCGTTGAAGTGGATCAGTATTGAAACAATGAGTCTTATGTATTATTGTTTAAGTAAACCTCTTTGTTGCATATATGTGTGTGTGTGTGTGTGTGACCGACCCTGGACCACAAAACCAGTCATAAGGGTCAATTTTTCGAAAT
>NW_015576442.1:0-236 GCF_001515605.1 Sinocyclocheilus anshuiensis | reverse complement strand
TGTGTGTGCACATGAATCTTAGCCTTGCCCATGTTTGTCATGGTTATGTAGAGTATATCAGTGACTAGACTTACTCCAGTAAATATGTGAGTAAATAAGATTCAGTAGATAGTAATATGTTGGTCCATCTCACGGTGCCAGAGGAACTCACAAACACAGTCTGAAGGGCTTTCTGGTGTTGGGGTAAAGTAAATTAGTGCAGTTCATCCAGTCCAGGGCCTGTTGGGAATACATCG
>NW_015576441.1:0-236 GCF_001515605.1 Sinocyclocheilus anshuiensis | reverse complement strand
TAAATCTTCAGTCCTTCAACATTTCAGCAATCACCCTAATTACCTTAAAAAAAACTAATTATCTCCTCACCCTCTCGGTTAAGTCACCATGTTGCAGTTTCGTTAAAATGCTGCAGTGACCTTAAAGGGATAGTTCACCCAAAAATGAAAATTTTATCATTAATTATTCACCCTCATGTTGTTCCGAACCCGTAAGACCCCGTAAAACCTGATATTTTTGATGGAATCTGACAGCT
>NW_015576440.1:0-236 GCF_001515605.1 Sinocyclocheilus anshuiensis | reverse complement strand
CCTTTACTGAATTTAAGGTGACTTTTAATTAACTGGGTTAAGCCTCTGGGATGGCTCTCATCAAAGTATTATATTCCTTTGGTGGGACTGGAAAATGATGGAGATTCTTAAATTGTTCATAAGTTAAAATATTACCAAAATCATCAAACACAGACAGAATACTGTTCAAGTTGTTATTAAACCATCTAGGAAAAAAAAGAGACTTATTTCTAAGTTATATCAGCATTATTCCAAAG
>NW_015576439.1:0-236 GCF_001515605.1 Sinocyclocheilus anshuiensis | reverse complement strand
GCAGCACAATAAAGAAGGGTCTTTCCTCTGTTCAGCAGAAATCAGGACCTTGTCAGCGGACAGCGGCAACTCTGCCAAATCCATTTCAGCACCACTACTCATAGACAGCGCTTTAGTATCCGAAAGATCAATCGAATCACCAAACTTACGCATTTGCACACGTGTAACTACACACGCAGTAAACACCGAAGGAAATTCTGATGCTAACTCACCGGAAGTAACAGAATCAAACACAG
>NW_015576438.1:0-236 GCF_001515605.1 Sinocyclocheilus anshuiensis | reverse complement strand
TTTTTTTTTCTCCTGAAGAGCAGAAACACATAATGCAGCCCTCTCTCTCTATCTCTCTCTCCTCCTCCCAGACTCACTCACTGATCCGGAGAGAAAGAGTAGGAGATGGCAGGAGAGAGAGACGGAGAGAATGCGACAGGAAGAGGAAGAGGAAGAGTAGAGAGAGAAGAGGTTCACAGGTGAGACAGGATGGCAATTATCAATTGTGTGAGTGAAGGATGTGCAGGTGTGTGTGT
>NW_015576437.1:0-236 GCF_001515605.1 Sinocyclocheilus anshuiensis | reverse complement strand
TCAATAAAAGGATATTCCATCTGATTACAGTAAACTGTGATGGCAGTGGTTCTAGTGAACTGACCGTAAATACAGGTACTCTGCTTCTTGTATTTGGGTGTATGCAGCAGATTGTGACTAACACAGAAGTTAACTTGGGCTCACCTGAATATGTCTCTAAATCTCATGCTGGGTCTTACTGGTTTATCTGTAATCACAGTTTTACTGGACTCTCTGTAATCAGAGTTTTACTGGAT
>NW_015576436.1:0-236 GCF_001515605.1 Sinocyclocheilus anshuiensis | reverse complement strand
TAGATAATGGTCAAGATAAAGTACCATGGAGGTATAATGGTGCTGTGATGGAATCAGATGATAACAGCATGCTATTTTTGATAAATATTCTGATAATGGTGATAAAGTTCCATTCAGACTGTGATGTGCAGAATAAGGTCAGTGCATCTTTCTCTTATTCAGTATATAGCATGTATTATTCATTATGTTCATCTGCATAGCTTCTGTCTGTCAGTGAATAAACCTACAGTATACAG
>NW_015576435.1:0-236 GCF_001515605.1 Sinocyclocheilus anshuiensis | reverse complement strand
ACTCAGTCATGGCGTCATCAAACTACGCCTTTGTTTCTTTGTTTGATTTGAATACGCGCCCTCTAGCGTCGAAAACTTACATATTGTGCCTTTAAAGAGAGCAGCCTGTAAAATGGAGCGCAGCTTGAAGAAAACAAAACTAGAGGTATTTCGTATTGCATGACAGGAAAGTACTTCTACTTATAGAAAATCTCTAAAAACTGCTAGATCTACTTACTTTTCGTCTCTCTTAGAAG
>NW_015576434.1:0-236 GCF_001515605.1 Sinocyclocheilus anshuiensis | reverse complement strand
GAACAACACGAGGGTGAGTAATTAATGACAGAATTTCATTTTTGGATGAACTAACCCTTTAATATGTTAAATGTAAGGATGTAACGATGCACCCCGAGCCAACTGAAAATCGATTAAAAATACGTGATGATTCAAGTCGGTTGTGATGTTAAATGAATCGCGATACATTCATATAAACTCCCACCCCCAACTGTATCTCTGAGGGGAACTGACTGTCTTCAGAAAAGTTTAGATGG
>NW_015576433.1:0-236 GCF_001515605.1 Sinocyclocheilus anshuiensis | reverse complement strand
GAAAATTCCCTCCAATTCTAAATACATGGCAAAACATATACGGTTCAAGTTTGGCCCATATGTGCTCAGCCATGCCATACCTAGGCCAAACGTGACAGCTATCAGCCACATTTGGCCCCAACATTCTTGCTATCTGGGTGTAGTCTGCGTTGTGTTTTTTTTATGCAATAATCAGACGGACATCAGATGACGGTTCAACTCTTCTTTAATCTGATAAGACATAAGAGTATGTATAT
>NW_015576432.1:0-236 GCF_001515605.1 Sinocyclocheilus anshuiensis | reverse complement strand
TTCTATGGCATCGTGAAGCACCTTTATTTTTAAGAGTGTAGACTAGACTGAAAGGTGCCATGAGGCTTTGTGGCATTCTACAGCTGTGGCTGAATACCTCTCGACCTTGAAAGGAAATATTTCGAGCTAGAATGTGTAAACAATAAGCTGACTCGCAGCAAAGCTTTTCTACACTTAAGACTTGTCTCCTTAATTGGAGTAGCAAGTGTGCTTGCTTTATTTTTTGTGTGTGTGTG
>NW_015576431.1:0-236 GCF_001515605.1 Sinocyclocheilus anshuiensis | reverse complement strand
ATTTATATTATTAATTGTAGCTATAATTTCATGACAAAAGGGTTCACTATGTAGAAGGTTTGAATTGAATTTCCAATAACCTTTTCTCCTTTGATATGCATTTGTAGGTCTAAGAATAAGCTTAACCATACAATGGTCAGTTAATGGTGCAGCAGAAACTATAGAGTCTGACTCCAGACCAGATCTAAATGCAGAGACTAACCAGAAATCTAACCTGGATTTGACTGAACCATCAG
>NW_015576430.1:0-236 GCF_001515605.1 Sinocyclocheilus anshuiensis | reverse complement strand
CTAAAGTAGCAGCTGCTGTTGAAGAGGCTGGTTGAAAAACAAGACAGTTAATAGTTACTGTATTGAGATTTTATAGGTTCTGAGATGTCAAGCTTCAGAAGAAAACGAGACAATTATATCCCAGCCTTTTACGATACTCTAATATTTTTGTTTTGTTTTGCTGTGTCATGTTTTATATGGCTTTTTTCCTATTTTTTGAGTTTCAGGATTTTAAGTTCTACTGGCACTCATTCAAG
>NW_015576429.1:0-236 GCF_001515605.1 Sinocyclocheilus anshuiensis | reverse complement strand
GTTCACTGATCCAGTCACCACTCCATGTGGACACAACTTCTGCAAGACCTGCCTGAACAAGTGCTGGACAAACACACAGATCTGCTTCTGTCCATTCTGTAATGAAACATTCAGCAGAAGACTTGATCTTGAGATTAATACAAAACTCAGAGAGGTTGTGCAACTCTTTAAGGAGAAGTTCAATCTCGGAAAATCTGAGGTGTTTTGTGACTTCTGTGATGAAAGAAAGCAGAAAG
>NW_015576428.1:0-236 GCF_001515605.1 Sinocyclocheilus anshuiensis | reverse complement strand
TTTAAAAGTGATCTGCCAGCAGTGACGGAATCAAAAACGTGTTATTTGTCATGTCAAATACGTCATGTGATTTGTGCACCAAAGTTTGAACTAAACACCAACACACAACTATTCTAAACAAATAAACGGGGGAAAAAAGAAAGAAAGCTAAAAAGAAAAAAAAAGTCAATTAAACGACACTGCGTCGTCAGTGTATCAGACACTTGCACTTAACAGGCTATATGAAAAACAAGCTC
>NW_015576427.1:0-236 GCF_001515605.1 Sinocyclocheilus anshuiensis | reverse complement strand
ATGATCAACATGTTACTCTGCTTAACTGGTTTGATTTGTTCTCTTGTATGTAAGTATTAATTTTATTTGGCTTTTCTATAATTTTGTCTAGTTGAGATTAGTAAGTGTGGTGTTTGTGTTAGTTCATTTTTATGTACATTGCATTTCTATAAATTGACTCTTTGACTCTTGATTTTGAAGGTGTCAGTTTTGCGAATGTCATCACGCCAGTCCAGACTGAGGTTTCTAAGAAAGAG
>NW_015576426.1:0-236 GCF_001515605.1 Sinocyclocheilus anshuiensis | reverse complement strand
TTGCTAATCATGCTAACAACATGCTAGTAACATGCTAATCATGCTGGAAACATGCTAGCAACTTGTTAAACATGTTAGAATCATGTAAGCAACTTGTTTAACAAATGCTAACAAAATGCTAGAAACGTACTAAACATGTTAGAAACATGATAACATCATGCTAGTAACATGCTAATCATGCTAGAATCATATTAGCAACATGTTATTAACTTGCTAATCATGTTAACAACATGCTA
>NW_015576425.1:0-236 GCF_001515605.1 Sinocyclocheilus anshuiensis | reverse complement strand
GACCAGCACGCCCATGGGCACACAAATGGACGCAAATGCATTTGCTATTTAAACAACGTGGATGATACAGCCCTATATGTCTCTGACAGCGCCTGTAGTCCCATTTAGCAACTTGTTAGCAACCTGTCTTTTCAAAAAAATGTAACAGTTTAAAAAAATCACGAGTGGGGTGTAACTGGTATGTTTTATGCCGTAGAATAAAACGTGAAAGTATCTTGAGCTTGTGTGAACCACGG
>NW_015576424.1:0-236 GCF_001515605.1 Sinocyclocheilus anshuiensis | reverse complement strand
CTGACGGGATCTGGCGTCCGGGGCTGGATCCTAATTATTATCTGGTGTGGAGACCCGATCTAACAACGCACTTGTGAATTGTTTTTTTTTGGTTTTGGGTTTAAATAATATCCATGTATTTTATTTCTCTCAGAATTGGCTGTGAGAGTGTGTGTGTGTGAGTGAGTGTTTGAGTGTGTGTGTCCGTGAGTGTGTGTGTGTGTGTGTCCGTGAAAGTGTGTGAGTGAGTGAGTGAG
>NW_015576423.1:0-236 GCF_001515605.1 Sinocyclocheilus anshuiensis | reverse complement strand
CATCACAGTCATTAACTGCTCTTGTTTTACTGTGAATTCACATTAGAAAGTTGTCTTTAACTGTGCCACTGTGAGAAATTTAGGTGTGTACTGCTGTAATTGTTTTGAAGTCTCCATAATGGTGATCAGTGATTTGTTTGGGCTCTTTGACCTTGTTTATTCATATTCAAATTGCTTATCTAGTCAAATTGGAAGTGTGACAAATGAAAACATTTGTCAAAATGATGACAAGCTAG
>NW_015576422.1:0-236 GCF_001515605.1 Sinocyclocheilus anshuiensis | reverse complement strand
AAGACTCTCCAAGGACCACAGCTGGAGAATTGCAGAAAATAGTTTCTCAGGGTCAGAAAACCTTAAAAAAAAAAAAAAATCAAGCTGCACCTACACCACATGTTGTTTGGGAGGGTTTCAAGACAAAAAAATCATGAAAAGAAAATGCTCTCATCCAAAAACAATCCCCAGCATATTATGTTGTCAGACATGACTGGAACTTCAAATGGGACTGACTTCTATGGTCAGATGTAACT
>NW_015576421.1:0-236 GCF_001515605.1 Sinocyclocheilus anshuiensis | reverse complement strand
TGAACGCAGAGCAGTCGTCTTGTCTCGTCTCTGCTTTTTGAGGTTAATTGATCTCAATAGCTCAGTGTGGCTCAGGCCTAATGCTCCTCTGTTAGGAAGAGTCTAATGGGGTCAGCCTAGTTTTAATGTGACAGTGCCTTTATTAATTCTTAGAGTTAATCACAAAGTACTTACAATTCCCCATTAATTGAGCTTTTTAATGCCTCTATAAATAATTAATATGACTGTGTGTTATT
>NW_015576420.1:0-236 GCF_001515605.1 Sinocyclocheilus anshuiensis | reverse complement strand
ACTGTCGTGTATAATGATATCCCTTAAATTCCACTTTAAGAACTTTAAGTTGTCAGTCTGTTTCTGAGGGGGCGCGACGGTAATTACGCACAAGTATTGCGAAAGACGTATCACGATTATCTATTATAACGAGGGCGTGGCTTCTGAATATTCATTAGGTTACGCAATAGAACTGTACGCGGCACAGCGCCGGGCTTAATTAATATTCATGAGCCGGGGATGCTGCGCGCCTCAGC
>NW_015576419.1:0-236 GCF_001515605.1 Sinocyclocheilus anshuiensis | reverse complement strand
TAGACATTGAATAGCAGGAGCTGCACTGAGTACAGGGCAGACAACGGCAACAATAGCATATAGGGCTGCGCAGAGTAATTACTGTGCAAGGCAGTAAACACACATGAATGGAGGTAGCATAAACGTGAATCAGTCACTCACCGGCAGCCCTTGGGAGGCTAAGGACTGAGCGTCCAGCTTGTAAAACCTGACGAAGGTATTCTGAGAAGACCAGCCGGCTGCAAAGCATATATCCT
>NW_015576418.1:0-236 GCF_001515605.1 Sinocyclocheilus anshuiensis | reverse complement strand
TTTTAATTTTAAGGTGATTTCTCTGCATGTCTGTATAGAAACCAATTCAAATTCACTCCATTGAGGAGTGGATAAAACAGGATCTGAAACGGGGTTCGCCATAATAGCTAACTGAGCCTGAACATTATTAACTTTACCTACAAAATGCGTAAGAAAATTTTCACATTGTAACGGTGAGATCTCTGGAAAAGTCTGCACTGAGGGGTTTAAAACAGAATCGATTGTTGAGAAAAGTG
>NW_015576417.1:0-236 GCF_001515605.1 Sinocyclocheilus anshuiensis | reverse complement strand
CGCAAAGGCAGAGACTTAAATACAAAGGATAATGGGGAAACACAGATGACATCAATGGAACATAATCAAATTAAACGAGGACAGGAACATGACCAAATAAGGACAAACAAGAACAGAAACCGGGGCAAAACACGACACAGACAGTCCAGAATCCTGACATTATGGAAGGCGTGTCCTCACGCCATAGAAACTACATGGGGAGGGGCGGGTGGGAACTTGGGAGGCAGCTCAGGAGG
>NW_015576416.1:0-236 GCF_001515605.1 Sinocyclocheilus anshuiensis | reverse complement strand
TCCACTCCCGAGAGGACTCCTACTCCCCTTCAGCAGTCATTTCCAAAGTGATAGACACTCCAGAGGAATCACTGATTCGACTACGTTTGCGCTGGTAGCGACGCTGATCATCATGAAGTTTCCTCCGTAGATTTCTAAGTCTCATCTCAATAAATCCACTGTGGGAGACTGGGTCATAGAAATGTTCCTGGATGAAAGGGGGAGGATAACAATTGTAACTTTTACAAGAACCCATG
>NW_015576415.1:0-236 GCF_001515605.1 Sinocyclocheilus anshuiensis | reverse complement strand
GAAGTGAACAACAAGATCAAGGTTCCTCATGACGCAGAGGAGCTGGTGGGAAAAGCCGTGGAGCATCTGTTTGAGAAGGAGGACGGAGAGAAGAACGAGTGGAGGGGAATGGTCCTGTCCCGAGCACCCATCATGACCAACTGGTACTACATCACATATGAGAAGGACCCCGTGCTCTACATGTACCAGCTCTGGGACGACTACAAAGACGGAGACCTCCGGATTTTACCTGAAGC
>NW_015576414.1:0-236 GCF_001515605.1 Sinocyclocheilus anshuiensis | reverse complement strand
TGCTTCAGCACTTTGTAGACGTAGATGGCGTAGCTCTCCTTCCTGGTCTTTCTGCGCTTCTTCCCTCCCTTCGCGGCGGTCTTAGTGACGGCCTTCTTGGAGCCTTTCTTAGCCGCGGACTTTGCTGGTTCAGGCATGATTCTGCAACGTGACTAAATCCTCACGAGTCGATGATCAGAATGAGCGAGACAGAGGCATTTATTGACTAATCTATGCTAATTATCAAAGAGATATGG
>NW_015576413.1:0-236 GCF_001515605.1 Sinocyclocheilus anshuiensis | reverse complement strand
GTTTGGGGTAACAAAGGGTTTGACTGAAATAATAATGCAATAACTTCGCCTAGGGCGTCAAGTTGGCTAGAAACGGCCCTGCACTCACATATCAAAGATTGTGCAGCTCTGATCAGACATGAAAATATGTTGTGGCACTATCATGCTGTCTGTAATAAGCGATTTTTTACAAACATTTCTTTGAGTAACAGGACCGTAAATATGAACTCACGATTGAATGTAACATAAAACAAATG
>NW_015576412.1:0-236 GCF_001515605.1 Sinocyclocheilus anshuiensis | reverse complement strand
GAAATATCAGTTGACTTTTAATTGGTCCTCATCTAATTTGTTTTACAGCTTTATTTCGTATTTTCTTTACAGAAAAAATATGGAGAGGCTTTCTGATATTTTGGCATCATATCCTTCTGCTGAGCCTCAAAGAAGCTCTGCATCATCCTGGTCTTTTCGGCAGCAGAAAGCGTCAGAGCGCTGGAAAGAAGCAAGACCATACCACCTAAATTGCCTTATTGCAAAAGAGGCTGTTG
>NW_015576411.1:0-236 GCF_001515605.1 Sinocyclocheilus anshuiensis | reverse complement strand
GGGAAGCACAAAGACGACAAGCCTGAATTAGACCCAAGTAAGTTAGAGCTATTCTTGTTTACAACCGAGAATGGGATGCTTCCCAGTTTATTGCGTTCGCTTGGTGGTTGGCTGTTGTCCGTCGTAAAACCAAGTTCTATACCCTTTCATCCCCTGTGCTGTTCTCGGCCGACTCAAGTCTGCTTTGGGGCTATCCATTGATGACAAACGCCATAGGATTGGGTTGTAAAACGGGT
>NW_015576410.1:0-236 GCF_001515605.1 Sinocyclocheilus anshuiensis | reverse complement strand
GTTGTAACCCGCACCCCCCCACACCTTTTTTTTTTCCGCGTATGATTGAAACCAATCCCCCCCTCCCTCCACAGCCCCAAGCCCACCGCATCATGCTAAAAAGAATGACTGCCACAGACTGATGACTTTCAATATGCCTGTGTCTCCCGCACTAGTGAGTGGGGGCAGGGAGGGTCAGCGGTAATTCATAACTGCTTTAAAATTGTGTGGAGCACTGGCAGCAGCTGTCAGGGTGG
>NW_015576409.1:0-236 GCF_001515605.1 Sinocyclocheilus anshuiensis | reverse complement strand
TGTTTGCTATTGTCCCTTTTAGTAGGCTAGTTTTTTGTTTTTTATATATATATATGAACAATTTTTTTTTTTTCAATTTTATTTTAATTTTTATTTCAGTTTTAGCTTTAGTTATTTAAGTACACCAAGTTAAACTCGATTAAAACGAGCTTGGGAAGCAGCTGAAATAGAAGGCATGTTATTTTCAGGTTGAGTTCAGGTTTACTTTATTCCAGGTATTTTGGGGTTGGGGTTGG
>NW_015576408.1:0-236 GCF_001515605.1 Sinocyclocheilus anshuiensis | reverse complement strand
TTTTTTTTTTCTTTCTTTTTTTCAGTTTTGCAACAATTACGGCGTTGCATTTACGGCCGATGCATCTCAGCGCATAGCGTCAAAAGATGTATTTGGAAATAATCCTTTCTAGGGGAATTTCAGCGTTAAAAACTTGCCTGGTAACAGAGTTGACTGTCCGATTAAAACAATTTAGCCCTTCATTTGCGTCTGACTATTTAGATCATTCCTAGGATAGAGCAAAAGAGTAATATTAG
>NW_015576407.1:0-236 GCF_001515605.1 Sinocyclocheilus anshuiensis | reverse complement strand
TGTGAAAGGTTAGGAGCAGTGAAGAGGAGTCCTAAGTCACTAAAAACCAAGCCACAAGCTATCCTAAAATAGCTGTTTCCAGCAGTCTGCCTCAGAACAGAAACATTTTAGAAATATTTGATGATAATGAGCTTTTATAAAGATATCGCCTTTGGTTTTGGAGGTTATCCCCACTCCAGATTTTCCTTTGATTATGTCCTTGTTTTCATTAAACAGCTGGACAAGAAGCAACAGCT
>NW_015576406.1:0-236 GCF_001515605.1 Sinocyclocheilus anshuiensis | reverse complement strand
CGAGTGGCCGCGATCAGCTCCGGTGGGTTATATACCGTACTACAGGCAACAGCACCATCTATTGGATTTTACTGATATTGCATCATTTGGACCAACTGCCTCACGGGCTGGATGAAAATGCCCATAGTTTGCCCACCTCTGCAGATTCGTATCATTTTCAAAAATCCCTCTCGGGCCGCCACAGGAGTGATAGTGGGCCACAGATGGCCCGCGGGCCGTAGTTTGGACACCCCTGC
>NW_015576405.1:0-236 GCF_001515605.1 Sinocyclocheilus anshuiensis | reverse complement strand
TGGAAGCTTCTGTCATGAAAACAAATTCCTCGTATGTGAAAACATGCCTGGCAATAAAGCTCATTCTCATTCTGATTAACTTCTTATTTACTGAACTGTTGTATAAAATCTAGTGCTGTCAAAATTAGCGCGTTAACACTGGCGATTAATTTTTTCAGTTTAACACGTAAAAAATATTTAGCGCAATTAATGCAGGGGCGGGGCCAGGGTTCGCCACTCCACTCACAACTGCTGTT
>NW_015576404.1:0-236 GCF_001515605.1 Sinocyclocheilus anshuiensis | reverse complement strand
GTGCTCTCGCCGAAGTGATGGTGTCAACTACCTCCTGGGATAGGTCACCTAGAACCTCCACGTCCCGTCTAGGGACCAGACATGAAGTTTCCAGAGGTTTGGATGCGGGTGCCACAGGGTGCCCGGAGGGGCTGTCACGAGGAGCATTAGCTCCGGGAACCAGGTCCGAGTGGGCCAATAAGGCGCCACATGCAGGACCTGCTCCTCATCCTCCCTGATCTTGCACAGTGTCTGTG
>NW_015576403.1:0-236 GCF_001515605.1 Sinocyclocheilus anshuiensis | reverse complement strand
TGCCCATCACGGAGGAGCAAGCCGTAGACGAGGAGAGTGCGGAGGAGAGCTCCGACTCCTGCATCATGGCTGAGTGTGAGCTGACTATGGCGGGACATAAGGACCAGAATATGGAGGGAATTCAGTGTCAAAACGAGGAGGCGAGACCTCGGAATCCTCAGTTGAGCACACGAAGGGCTCCCGATCCCCTGTCAAGCCTAGGAATGGCTCCCGATCCCCTGTCGAGCCTCGGAATG
>NW_015576402.1:0-236 GCF_001515605.1 Sinocyclocheilus anshuiensis | reverse complement strand
TTTTTTTTTTTTTTAGATTTTAGATTGTATTTTTTATATTTCATTTTATTTATTTTATTTTTTGTTCATTTTAATTTTATTTTTTGACACAGAAATGTTCTGTAAGATTATTTAAATCATTTTGAAAGACATCTCTCATGCTCACCAAGGCTGCATTTATCTGATTACAAATACAGTAAAAACAGTAAAATTATGAAATATTATTACAGTCTGAAATAACTCTTTACTATTTGAAT
>NW_015576401.1:0-236 GCF_001515605.1 Sinocyclocheilus anshuiensis | reverse complement strand
CCTGCAAATGTTCAAGTTGGTTGAGTAGCCTTTGTTAAAGCAAGATTCTTCATGCGTAGCGTACGCTGTACAACTATGTTATTTCCTTTATTTCCAGACATGAAAACATTTTTCACAGCATGAAGCATCATAATTAATGTACTGTAGCAGCGTCTCATCCCGCGTTTGAGGAGAGTAATTGTAGATATGGTAATAAAACCATAATTATGGAATTAGGGTGGGGGTTAATATGGATG
>NW_015576400.1:0-236 GCF_001515605.1 Sinocyclocheilus anshuiensis | reverse complement strand
GTCACCATACTTGGCCACATGTCACGTCACTTTTTTTTTTCACTTCACTCTTGTTAATACTTACAGAAGGTCCTTGAGCACCGCGAGCCCCTTTTGGTCCAGACACACCAGTTGGTCCCTATAACCAAGCAGGAATACACAATGTGAAGAAATACTGGGCAAATGTTGTCTTGAGAGGGGAAAGCAAATTCATTTGGCTGATGTTACCTGAGGACCTGGAGCTCCAGAAGGCCCCT
>NW_015576399.1:0-236 GCF_001515605.1 Sinocyclocheilus anshuiensis | reverse complement strand
AGACTGGAGTAATGATGCTGAAAATTCAGCTTTGCAATCACAGAATTTTAAAATCATATCCAAACACAAAACTTTGTTTTTTTATTTCATAATATTACTGTTTTTACAGTAATAAATGCAGCCTTGTTGAGCATAAGGATTTTCTTTCAAATTGTACTGACCGCAAACTCTTGAATGGTAGTGTATGTGTTTCTCACCGTATGGCAGGGAACATTCTGTGGTTTCAAGTTGCTGGT
>NW_015576398.1:0-236 GCF_001515605.1 Sinocyclocheilus anshuiensis | reverse complement strand
TACTGTTGACAGTGAAATAGCTTGAGGCATCCTCTTGAGTAGGACAAGGCGGTATGACAATACGGTTTTGCAGGACTGCTTAATTTTTGACACACTGATAAAGAAACAATAAAGGAGTGATAAAGAAACATGAAGTTTCAAGTAAAAACAATCGTTGTGTCTTAAATGAACATAAGAAATTAGAAGAAATTTGGATCAATATATTGGATATATTGTCTAGTGTTAGGGTTAAAGAA
>NW_015576397.1:0-236 GCF_001515605.1 Sinocyclocheilus anshuiensis | reverse complement strand
AGGTTCTTTAGATTATTAAAATGTTGTTCACATTATGAAAAAAAAAGAGGTTCTTTTAAGAAATGTTAATGAAATGTTAATTGGGGAACTCAAATGGTTCTTCTAATGAATTACCGCGAAACCCCATTTTGGAACCTTTATTTTAAAGAGTATATTAGTGGAAAAAGATTCTTCAGCTTATTAAAACATCTCTCTACAATGACAATTGTGTAAGTTTGGTTTTGATGGTTCTTCTA
>NW_015576396.1:0-236 GCF_001515605.1 Sinocyclocheilus anshuiensis | reverse complement strand
CTGACCAGACAGGCTTCATGGCTGGTAGACACTCTTTTTATAACAGCAGAAGACTTTTTAATACCATCCTTTCTTCAAGTTCCGACACTGCCGAGGTTATATTGTCTCTCGATGCTGACAAGGCATTCGATAGGGTTGAATGGGAGTATTTGTTTTTCATTTTAAATCAATTTGGTTTCAGCTCAAATTTGATAGCATGGATTCGATTATTATATTCTTCCCCTGTAGCCTCTGTG
>NW_015576395.1:0-234 GCF_001515605.1 Sinocyclocheilus anshuiensis | reverse complement strand
GTGTTTGTAAGTGCTGCTGAAGTGGAGAAAAAACTTTTAAAGATACGCATTAGAATTGAAATCTACAGATGCAAAGAGATAAAGTGTTGAAGCATCAGTCTGTCGAGGTGGATGGAGTCAGAGAGCAAACACAGAAACACACTCACACACTCTCAGCGCTGACCGGGGGGAAGTGGCACTTAAGCTTTACAAGAGAAACACACACACACACACACACACACACACACACACACA
>NW_015576394.1:0-236 GCF_001515605.1 Sinocyclocheilus anshuiensis | reverse complement strand
GTTTTGTTCTTTCTCTTCATCAAAAAAAAAAATCAAGAAAAAAATTATTATGGAGTCCACAAAAATATTAAGCACCACAACTGTTTTTAACACTGCTAAAATAATTAGCAGTGTTAAATAATGCTGTTACTTGAACAGCAAATCAGCATATTAGAATGATTTCTGAAAGCAAATTCAGCTCTGACTTCACATCTTTGCAATTTTTAATGAATTATATTAGGAATAAATTACATTAT
>NW_015576393.1:0-236 GCF_001515605.1 Sinocyclocheilus anshuiensis | reverse complement strand
AAGTGTTAACAAGAAACTTGTAGCTGCTTATGTTTTAGGTGAGTCACAAAAAAAAGCATCATATTCCAAATATTCATTGTCTTCTGCACTTTATCATGGTTCTTTCCCATGTCGCACAGGTCTTCTTACAATGGTTATTCTGCGCACTTGAAGTGCTCTTGGAAACAATCTTGCTGAAAGGAACTAAGATAATGAAGAGGGGAGATATGGACATTAACACAGCCAGGAGGGTTGTG
>NW_015576392.1:0-236 GCF_001515605.1 Sinocyclocheilus anshuiensis | reverse complement strand
ATGGGCTGTATAGGTGAGTGCTGGAATACAAATGATCTGAACGGGGTCTATAGATGTCCACAGTGCAGACAGGCCTTCAATTCAAAGCCTCCACTCAATAGAAGTACAGTGCTTGCTGAAATAATGGAGAAACTGAGGAGCACAGAGCTGCAAGAGTCTGCTCAATGTCTTGCTGGACCTGGAGAGATTGCGTGTGATTTCTGTGCTGGAGAAATGATCAAAGCTGTCAAGTCTTG
>NW_015576391.1:0-236 GCF_001515605.1 Sinocyclocheilus anshuiensis | reverse complement strand
CAAGAGACATCCGCACACAAATACCCCAATAAATGACTAAAAGCTGGCCAATTGGTCCCCAAAATTAGCGGATGCCTGAGGTTCGGGTTAACTGCAACCTCCACTTTATGCTTCTGACCCCGAAATTGGATAGCTAGGAGCATTAAAGGATACCTCACCACGTCCCCGTGGACGCACCGCACCCGAACCACGCAGCTCTTATCCAATGCCTCCGGCTGAATTAGGCTTTGATGGAT
>NW_015576390.1:0-236 GCF_001515605.1 Sinocyclocheilus anshuiensis | reverse complement strand
TATTATCACAGGGATATGGTCCTCTCTCACGACATTCCTCCCTACAAGCCTGTATCTTCTGTTGGGATGCCTCTTTAAGGTACTCCCTAGCACCAAAAAGTTGGGGTAGGGTGTACATCATCACTGGACGTCCACCTGGAGACACAGCATTTCTGGATGGGCGAATTCTGTGAGTGTTCCAGAGGTGAACAACATCCTGCAGTTCTCTCTAAATATAAAGAAAAAGAGTGGGAAAG
>NW_015576389.1:0-236 GCF_001515605.1 Sinocyclocheilus anshuiensis | reverse complement strand
CTGGCGAGCCTCCCTTGAGTCTGTTCTTGGATTTTCTGTGGAAACGAAAGACAAGTTTTTCTGAACCCTGCGAATGGTAGGAAATCGAATAACCTTTCTCCTTTTTTTTCCTCTTTCGGACATTTATATCTCTCAACGGACTATTTGAAGAACTGTTTTTCTTGAAAGACTGAGCAATTGAGGGTTTTGAGATCGAAGGACATTATTTTATTTCATTGAGAAGTGTTAATTTTCTG
>NW_015576388.1:0-236 GCF_001515605.1 Sinocyclocheilus anshuiensis | reverse complement strand
TTTTTTGGTTAGTGATCCAAAGTTAAAACATTCCATTTCCATCCTCAAAGTGTTCCAGACATGCTGTTTCTTAGGATTTTCCCCAGATTTTCTCCCACCTCCATTTGAAAATAACCAACGGAATTTCATTATCATTGCTGCTGTCTTGTAAATGGCATCTAATTGGGCTTCTCATTGAAGTCGAAGTTGATTGATTTCTATAGGTCGGATGTCTGACCTCAAGCACCGTTTCTTTG
>NW_015576387.1:0-236 GCF_001515605.1 Sinocyclocheilus anshuiensis | reverse complement strand
GCTGCACAGAAGCAGACTGAGGCAATTCGTCACATCCTGCCCCGGCGGGCAGCTGCTGTCTCCACCCGGCCGCAGCGCCCCAGCCTACTCGTCGCCGAGGGTGGCCCCCTGCGTCCACCCCTGCTCCCGCGCCGCAGGCCGCCCCGCCCATCCAGGCCCCCGTCAAACCTGGCGGTAAGCGGAAGAGCAATCGGCCCTGAGACGGGCGACCCAGAGATGGAGGGATCTGCTCTTTG
>NW_015576386.1:0-236 GCF_001515605.1 Sinocyclocheilus anshuiensis | reverse complement strand
GCGCTCCGCCCCCTATAGGCGGTCGGAACAACTCTTTGTCAGCTTTGGCAACCGAAACCAAGGGGCTTCCGGTCACGAAGCAAAGACTTTCTAGATGGATAGTACCCATCTTGCTGGAGTACGGGCCCACTCGACTACAGGCATCACCTCGTCTTGGGCATGGTCCAGTGGTGTGTCCATATTTGTGAGGCGACCGGCTGGGCCTCGCCGTCCACATTCGCAAGGTTTTATAACCT
>NW_015576385.1:0-236 GCF_001515605.1 Sinocyclocheilus anshuiensis | reverse complement strand
TGGAGTCAGCAGTTCGCTTGACAGTAAATAAGGATCTAATCCTAAGGTGTCTATTTTTTTTTGAATACCATTGTTTTCCGTTGCTGTTGAAGTGTTATTTTGGTTTCCGATCACCAAGGAGAGGCTACAAAAGGTCCTAAAGATGGCAGCCGCAACAAAAAAGTCACATGACTGAAACCCATGAATATGTGACAGAGCGGTCCGTTAAAGACCCAAATGTGTGATGTGATAGTTTG
>NW_015576384.1:0-236 GCF_001515605.1 Sinocyclocheilus anshuiensis | reverse complement strand
GCTTATTAGTATGGTTGAATTGGATCATCGAAGGTCAGCAGAAAAGACATTGATTAATAAAATGGGATTAAATACATAGAATATTTGTATTATTTAACATAGTTAATTATTGAAGGTTTTTGTCATATTCTGAGTTGTATTTCACTGTTTTTATTCATTTTGAGCAATACTGAATCTGTATTTTTTTTTTGTGTGAGTGAGATGAATTAATGCATGTTCACATTTATTCTAGAACT
>NW_015576383.1:0-236 GCF_001515605.1 Sinocyclocheilus anshuiensis | reverse complement strand
CACACACGCACACACGCACACACACACACACACACACACACACAGTATAGACATACAGTATATATATGTATATACTTTTATTTTAGTTTTTTTTTATTTGAAAGTTAAATAGTTTGCTTTAATATTTTACTGTAGTAAAATGTATTATTGATTTGATTATTGTACTGTATACTTTCAAATGAAACCATTAAATACGTGGGTCAAAGACGTTAATATGTCCGCATCAAAATAAATTT
>NW_015576382.1:0-236 GCF_001515605.1 Sinocyclocheilus anshuiensis | reverse complement strand
ACAGGCGAAGCACACGTGACACGCCATTCCCGCATCCGCGCCCGCTCTCTCCTCATGTTTGCAGCTGACTGCAAATGATCATAACTGATGGACAACTAGGCTATGCCCGAGAAAAAACCTCAGTAGTCTGGCGCCGAGATAAGAAAAAGAAAAAAAGCCCAAGATGAAGCCCCTGCATCACTTTTAGGTATGTTCATAATCCTGTGAAACTTTTTTGGATGTTGACGTTAATAACG
>NW_015576381.1:0-236 GCF_001515605.1 Sinocyclocheilus anshuiensis | reverse complement strand
CCTCGGCTCCTAGCTCCCTCGTCTCCACCATCGCCCATCAGCCCACCAGCTCCACTGAGCTCCCTCATCCCTCCAGCTCCGCCTTGGTCGGTCGTTGACCCGTCATCGCCTCGGGACTCCGCTCCTCCGGCTGCGACTTGTCACTCTGTCCCACTGGCTCCGTTGGGCTCCTCCCTCCAGCTCCACCTTGGTTCTCAGTCGCTCCGGCTCCGCCGCGGGCCTCCGGATCTCCGCCT
>NW_015576380.1:0-236 GCF_001515605.1 Sinocyclocheilus anshuiensis | reverse complement strand
CATGGCTGTAACCAGGGTTTGAAAATGAGTGAGGTCTGAGGTGGCGTTAGATTTGTGCTATTATAACACCTACAAATAAAACTCATTCACTAAAAACCTTAAAAGGGACAGACATGTAGATGTTTGTGAAAGTTGTTTTCTCTGTTTTGGGGAGATGGACATAGTTAAATTATACCATATTTATTGCATTAAAATGTTTTAATATTTTATTATAGGTTGGGTCATTTCATCATTTG
>NW_015576379.1:0-236 GCF_001515605.1 Sinocyclocheilus anshuiensis | reverse complement strand
TGGCCTGTGTGGTGGAAGACTTGGCTGTCTGTAAAATAAATATGGAGGCAAATGTCAGAAATTTAGTTGGATCACAAGTAAAAGTCAAATCATTTTATTAATTTAGTCAAGCAGACAACAAAAGTCATTTATATGACAACAGTGTTTTGGGAGCCTGAAAGTGGATTTCAAAATTAAAGCTTTTGAAATGTTTATCACCACAGTGTAAACAACAAAAATATGAATTTGTAAAAACT
>NW_015576378.1:0-236 GCF_001515605.1 Sinocyclocheilus anshuiensis | reverse complement strand
TGTGAAGATTGTTTTAAGTTCATTTAAATTAGAAGTTGTTATTTTATAAAGTGTAATAAATGTTAAAATTGATAGCTCTTAAGTATACTGTAATGTTGTAAGGCTATAGTCAGTGGTTAAATATTAGGGGAAAAAACAATTTCATAGAGACATCAGTAGTAGTAGTATTAGTATCAGTGATATTTGCCTTGAGTCATAAAAAAAAGATGCCATTAAACAAATATTAAAAATATACT
>NW_015576377.1:0-236 GCF_001515605.1 Sinocyclocheilus anshuiensis | reverse complement strand
CTTTGCTTGCTAGAAGAGAGCTGCATGCATTTTGCATTAATGAGTTTTATTGTCTCTGTCAGTTCAGGAGAATCTCATTTCTGTCAGAACTCTATATTTGACAGTGGCCCTTTCATATGTGCTCTGCTGACACAAAAAAAGAAAACGTCAGCATTTCAGCACATATTAAGGCACAGCAAGGCTTTAATTAGACAAAGGCTGTCTGTACTTCTGTCTTTTGAGTGTGTGTGCGTGTT
>NW_015576376.1:0-236 GCF_001515605.1 Sinocyclocheilus anshuiensis | reverse complement strand
CTGTATGCACGGATCTAATATAATGTTACACATCAGATGTTTTCCACAAACGTTCACTTAAGACATAACCGATTATGTCTGCGTGAATACTTAAATACTGTAATTCGGTGTATATTTATTGGGATCTTCGGATGACCGTCAGCGCGAGAAACAAGCAAACGTACAAATAAAGGTAACTAAACATCTAAAAATATTATTTGGAGCACTGGGATCACTAGACGAGGGCTTAATGAACT
>NW_015576375.1:0-236 GCF_001515605.1 Sinocyclocheilus anshuiensis | reverse complement strand
CATTCATAATTTTTGTTGGTTCATGCTGAACTGGTGTTGATAAATAAATGTACTCTTTATATTAATAAGTCAATTCAATTGATATTGTCACTGATTTTAAGTTGCATTGTCTGAAGATTTTTACATTTTCTCAGTGTCCAATTTCTGTTTGATTTATTATGAAGGGGCAAATTTAATTTATTTACATACAGTTTGAGTAAACGGGAATATATTCTGTGAAAACTTGTTTATTTACT
>NW_015576374.1:0-236 GCF_001515605.1 Sinocyclocheilus anshuiensis | reverse complement strand
TTATGCATAATTTATATGCAACTATATGCAGCTGAATTCAAATATTTGTATATTTTAAACATTATTACATATAAAAAAAAATGTTTTAATGTTATTAATTAGTTTTCCATTGTAGTGACGGAGCACTTTAATTGCTGTGTAGAATGTATTGATCAGCATTCTTCTGCTGTGATTTGTAGGACACAGGTGTTGGGATGAACAAAGAGGAGCTGGTTGCTAATCTGGGCACCATCGCT
>NW_015576373.1:0-236 GCF_001515605.1 Sinocyclocheilus anshuiensis | reverse complement strand
TTAAAAACACCTAAAAAAAAAAAAAAAAAGAAGAGCTTAAAAAACATCTAAAAGGGACACTTAAGAATGGAGTATTGATGCTAAACATTTTGCTTTATTGTTATTAGCTTTATATACATATAATTGTATTTATTTATTTTTACAGGCTCTCCAAGGAAGGTGATTTTCAGGGGATTGACAGGGCTTCCTGTTTTTTGACGTTTCCACAACTTCAGACGTGTTATCTCGTGACAGAT
>NW_015576372.1:0-236 GCF_001515605.1 Sinocyclocheilus anshuiensis | reverse complement strand
TGTCACAGTAGAAGCCCCCTGCCCTTCTGCTGTGTCTTCCCCGTGTTCGGTGGTCTTTAATCTTAATTATAAAGCTATCATTACCACATGAACCCAAGGCTGTGGCCGTCCACGCTCAGAATCAATCACGCGATGGGTCTGTTCTGCTGCAGAGCTCCTCTCCCCTCGTTCCCCACTAGAGCTTTTTCATTTATTCTCTTTTCAATTTTCATAATTGCTGTTGTCCTCACACTCGC
>NW_015576371.1:0-236 GCF_001515605.1 Sinocyclocheilus anshuiensis | reverse complement strand
TATATTTAAAAATTATTTAAAAAGAGCACAAATACATTTTACATGATGTATTTCAGTGTATTTCCTTAATGTTATTCATTTGTCAATATTTGTCTAAAATATTGCAATATTATATACCTTCTGTTAATGACATCAGTCTGATAATACAGATGAACATGTTTACTCAACAAACTGCCAGTGGGCCAAAGAGCCAAGGCAGGAGGAGGAGAGGAGAGTAGTTGAATCTGTAAAGTGCT
>NW_015576370.1:0-236 GCF_001515605.1 Sinocyclocheilus anshuiensis | reverse complement strand
TGAGATCAAGTCGCATTATTTTTATCTCACAACTCTTGTTTTTTTCTCCTCGGAATTCTGAGTTTACATCTCGCAATTCTGTTTCTTGTTCCTGCCATGGAATAATTCTGATTTTTTTTATCTAAAATGCATGAAAATAGTCAGAATTGTCAGATATAAACTCTGAATTGCGAGAGAGTAATAATTGTAAGATTAAAAAACCTCACAATTACCTTTTTTATCCTGTGGAGGAAATA
>NW_015576369.1:0-236 GCF_001515605.1 Sinocyclocheilus anshuiensis | reverse complement strand
CAACTCTTGCGTCATCAGAACAGTGTTCAACGCACCACCGTTTCCTTTTAAAACACGTTTTGCACCGTTTTTGTCGGGGCTGAACGCAGGCCTGGATTCAAACTCGGGACGCCCATAGCGCAACGTTTTTATTCAATTTGGTAAAGTTAATCGTTATATATTCGATTTTAATATACTATCATATTTTGCATATGCAACTTAAAGGGGTCATATGATGTTGCTAAAAAGAACATTAT
>NW_015576368.1:0-236 GCF_001515605.1 Sinocyclocheilus anshuiensis | reverse complement strand
TATTTGTCTGAAAGAAGAAAGTCATACACACCTAGGATGGCTTGAAGGCGAGTAAATCATGGGGTCATTTTTACTTTTGGGTGAACTATCCCTTTAATACTGACCTCTCGTGTTTATGTTTGTGGTCATCTGGTTCTTCTCTCTGTGCGCTTTTTGCACTCATGCGTTCTTTCAGATCTTCGTTCTCTCTTTTTAGCTCCTGAACCTCGCTGCTCTTCTCATCCAGCTGTCTCTCT
>NW_015576367.1:0-236 GCF_001515605.1 Sinocyclocheilus anshuiensis | reverse complement strand
TTTCTCTCCTTCTAATGAGGCTGGCTAACATAAGCAGGGAAATGTATATTCATCCCTTAAAATGTAGTACCACTATGTAAAATACACAACAGCACTTTCAAAAAAGACTAAATGATTTCGATATTTGCTACGTACTTTTTCTTCTTGCTGAAACAGTGCATTTTCTATGAGAGAAAGTTTGTGAACAAACTACAAGCTTAAAGGGTTAGTTCACCCAAAAATTAAAATTAGCCCAT
>NW_015576366.1:0-236 GCF_001515605.1 Sinocyclocheilus anshuiensis | reverse complement strand
GTCGCAGCGCTACACGGCTGCGCAAAAACAGAACTGATTTTTCTTCTGAAACCTTGCTAGTCATCAATAATGCTGCATTAATCTGTCATAGTTAAACATATAGGAAACATAAATATGTTTTTGCAAGTTTAAAGGTGCATTGTTATTTATTTGTTTTATTTTCGTCACATCCCACTCAAACACCCACTCTTCTGTCTGTACTTTGTTCATAATGAAAGTAAAATTGACTTATTTTA
>NW_015576365.1:0-236 GCF_001515605.1 Sinocyclocheilus anshuiensis | reverse complement strand
CGTAACTGAGTACAACTTAAACTAAGGTCAAGCGGTTAGTCAGAACCCTGGACGCAGCTTTGCTGAAACATAAGCCTTCACTTAATCTATTTGAGAAAATAACTTCAGAGTAATCAGAATGAATTCAAACATAAGAATTTATTAATCAGGTAATCAACATAATCAAAGTCCAATCAAACAATAGAAAACAGTTAATCAATCATACAAAACAGTCAGTAATACCGAAATGAGAGAAT
>NW_015576364.1:0-236 GCF_001515605.1 Sinocyclocheilus anshuiensis | reverse complement strand
TAAAAGTGATTTTTGCAAAATAGGTCCCCTTTAAAATACATATTGACTTCATACTGTCTTAAACTGCTTGCCCCTCCTTCTCCAGAAGAAAAAGGCATATTCAGTCATATAAATATCATGACTACTGGATCACTGTCAAATATCCAGCTAATTTTGCAATGCAGAAGTACACTATTTTCAATGGAAGCATGTTTCTGACTTTTTATCTGACAATTCAGACTTGTTTTTGCAAATCT
>NW_015576363.1:0-236 GCF_001515605.1 Sinocyclocheilus anshuiensis | reverse complement strand
AAGCAGCTTGAAAAGATGCAGCACAACCCAACCCAAATGATCTCTCCATTGTACTGTTTTGGTAAAGGGATGACAAAACATGCAGCAGCTTTAAGACAAGCTGCTAAACGACCAGGTCCTATTATTGGCTGTCAGCCAACAGCAGTGGCCCGAAGAACAGCTAAAGCCTTCTACACACTTCACAATTCTAACAATCCTATAAGATCATTGCAAATCACACTGTGCGACATGGATCT
>NW_015576362.1:0-236 GCF_001515605.1 Sinocyclocheilus anshuiensis | reverse complement strand
GTTTACATAATATATATGTGTGTGTACTGTGTATATTTATTATGTGTGTGCACTGTGTATATTTATATGTCTATATAATGTCTATATAAATACGCACATATACATGTATATATTCAAGAAAAATATGTTATTATATGTTTATATATTAAATATATTTATCTGTAATATAAATATAAATATATATACACAAATACATGTAAATATTTTCAAAACATATACTGTATGTGTGTGCATTT
>NW_015576361.1:0-236 GCF_001515605.1 Sinocyclocheilus anshuiensis | reverse complement strand
TTAAAGCCACTGATTAAAAAGGTGAATAGTTTGTTGAAAGAGATAAGAATCATAGATGTATGGAGAGAATTAAATCCCAGGGTTCGTGATTACACCCACTATACTCATCCCCATACAACGTACTCCAGAATAGATTACTTCTTTATTTTCAAAAAGGATCTGCATCTGGTTGAACACTGTGAATTGGGCATGATGGATATTTCTGATCATAGTCCTATTTATATGTCTGTGGGTCT
>NW_015576360.1:0-236 GCF_001515605.1 Sinocyclocheilus anshuiensis | reverse complement strand
TATTTTGAAAAATGTTTGTAACCAAACATGAAAGTCAAAAGTCAAGGGTGCTCCTCAACTGTTTTGGTTACAAACATTTAAAATAACTTCCTGTATTAAACTGTTAAAAGCCTGTACACATTTCTTTGTTCTGCTGAACACAAAGACTTTAAATTTCCAATGGGAAAATAAGTGGAAAATACACCTCCGGTACCAACTAGGCTAAAAAAGGGGAACAATTTTGCATGTTATTTTCT
>NW_015576359.1:0-236 GCF_001515605.1 Sinocyclocheilus anshuiensis | reverse complement strand
AGATCGCTGTATTTATGTGAACCAATTCATTAAATTATACTGTTTCTTTGTGAAAATTCCACAATTCCAAATTTGTGAAAATTCCACCACCTACTCCGCAAAAACATCTGTGGTGTCCAAACTTTTATTCCGCACATGTAGCCTATTTAATTTATAAAACGTTCTAAAAGTTGAAGTGGGCTCCAACTCCTTTTCTGAGGTAGCCTGTTGGCTATAACATGTAAGTGACTATTCAC
>NW_015576358.1:0-236 GCF_001515605.1 Sinocyclocheilus anshuiensis | reverse complement strand
CTCCAAGGCCAAGCTTCAAATGGAATACATGTTCCCCTGTAGTTGGTTTTGCTAGCATTTCTTCCAGAAAAGAAAAAAAAATCCTTGTGAATCATCATGCAACTACAACTTCACCATAAAGAAGCTATTTGTGGGATCTGTCAAGGTCAGCTTGTTTAATTGCTGTGAAATGCATACTTTCAGAGAGCAAAATCTAACATTTCCTTGCCTTTTCAATCACTCTGTGAGTTAATATA
>NW_015576357.1:0-236 GCF_001515605.1 Sinocyclocheilus anshuiensis | reverse complement strand
CTTACTCCATACAGAAATGACTTTATATGTTGTCTTGTTCATTTTGTGATTATGTGGTAATCAGTAGTTATGAAGGATTCTAAAAACACATTGCGCACACGACATTTTTAACTACGTTAACATTCAGATACACATAAATATCAAGAATCATCATGAACCTCAACAATGGTGACTTTAAATGTTTCATGTCACAATGCATGCTGGGTAACAGCACAGGACAAAGCTCGCATCCCAAC
>NW_015576356.1:0-236 GCF_001515605.1 Sinocyclocheilus anshuiensis | reverse complement strand
CCTGCACTGTTAAGTAAACCTCAGCAGTAGGATACTCCCTAACTTCTCCATGCACACAGCAAACTTTACTGAAGTTCTGAGTCATATATTCATCCTCCGGAACCAAGCTGTCATGCACTAGCGTCTGAGTGCTACCTGTATCCACTAAGGCTTTGGCTGACTGACCATTCACCAGTACCTGCGTCAATAATTCTGTGGTGTGTGCTTGCAAAGACTCGTGTGGCGGGTGGGGGCAT
>NW_015576355.1:0-236 GCF_001515605.1 Sinocyclocheilus anshuiensis | reverse complement strand
GTAAATTAGATTTGTGCTATTATTTGACCCAGAAAGCTCAAGTTTGTGGAGGGATCTTGTCGTCATCATTACAAGCATTCCTGGGTCTTCTTTGTGGAGGTACCCCTGTTAGTTTTGTGGTTTTAGTCCTGTTGGATAAGGGATTAAACATAATCTTTTATCTCAGGGCCGGAAAAGTCAATAACGAAATGATATGCTGTTTAAAAGAATGTTTGGGAAGCTTAAAGGACGCGCCA
>NW_015576354.1:0-236 GCF_001515605.1 Sinocyclocheilus anshuiensis | reverse complement strand
CTGCTGGGGTGGAGCCCTGCGCTTCAGCCAATAACAGACAGGTTTGACTCAGGTGCAAAACCAATCAAACTTCCAGTTCAGCTGGGGGGTGGGGCGTTCAAACTGTGCTTTGCTTTGACTGTCTATCACCAGCGTTGTCGTTTTGAATCAGCATCATTAGCGTTTAAATATTTTAGTGATTTTGAGCTTTGCTCTGATTTTAAATTGTAATTTTGTCAGCTCCTGAAATGGGTCAT
>NW_015576353.1:0-236 GCF_001515605.1 Sinocyclocheilus anshuiensis | reverse complement strand
CTAAGGATTAATCCCCATGAATACATTTTTAGCTAATTTTGAAGACAAACATCACAGTAAATAATATTTGTGCCATAAAGAAAAACAAAACTGAACAAAACCACCTTAGACTTTGCAGGTTTATTGACATTTCTCTCTTTCAGTACTTCAGTGTTTACTGAAAACATATCCACTTTTAGGAGTAACAATAATTTCAGATTTCTAATGGCACTGTTTATTTAAAGCATTTTTAACAT
>NW_015576352.1:0-236 GCF_001515605.1 Sinocyclocheilus anshuiensis | reverse complement strand
AACTACTGCCACTAAATCATCATGTGAACAGATGAATCCAGTAAACGTAGGGTGAGGCAGTTTAAAGGTTACTTATCTCAAATGATACACAATGACTATAGGTTCAAACTCCAGACGTGATGATCAGTTACAATCATTACACATGAATTATCATGGATCATAAAGATTGTTTAGCAATATTTCATCAGTGTGTAGTTTTAAATACCTGTTTCTCTGTCCTCTGTGCTGCAGCTGAT
>NW_015576351.1:0-236 GCF_001515605.1 Sinocyclocheilus anshuiensis | reverse complement strand
CATGAAGGCTGGAAGTGAAAAATGTCATATTCAGGTGTGCATAATGTAGTAATTTATTACATTTCTTTTATTTTAGGGAATTAATTACTATCAATTAATTCAGTTTTGATAGGACTCGGATCCGAAAATTCCAAGTCCGCCTGATTAAATCGACTTCACACTTGATAGTTACACTTTAAGTCAACGACTCATCCAGCGAGACATTAACGTCAGTGTATATTAACGATTCTGTTCAT
>NW_015576350.1:0-236 GCF_001515605.1 Sinocyclocheilus anshuiensis | reverse complement strand
GGCTCACCACCTGATCCCTGAAGGGAGTAGTGGGAACCTTGGGCCGGGCCCAAGTGGGAACCTTGAGCCGGGCCTGGGCCTCAGGATTACCTGGGAGTCAGTCGGCCCAAACTCTAGGCATGAATCGTCCACCAAAAATGCATGCAGGTTCCCTACCCTCTTTATGGAGGCCAGTGCAAGCAGGAGCAGAGTTTATTGAAAGAAACTTTAGCTCGACTGACTGCAAAGGCTCAAAT
>NW_015576349.1:0-236 GCF_001515605.1 Sinocyclocheilus anshuiensis | reverse complement strand
CCAAACATCAAAGGCTTTATCTAATATTGAAGGAGTAAACATGCAGTTATTGCTTAATGGGGCACATAAAGAGAGACTACGGAGAGCAAATTACTTTCTAAATTGATTCCAAATTTTTAGTGATTGTATCACCATAGGATTCGAGGAGTAGTGAGAGGCAGGTTTAAGCATTGGAAGTTCAGAGCACATTAAAGAAGATAGGGAAACAGATTTACAGGAGGTTTTCTCCAAACTAA
>NW_015576348.1:0-236 GCF_001515605.1 Sinocyclocheilus anshuiensis | reverse complement strand
CCCATGTGCGACGAATGCGGAGGATTGAATGTCCATATAGAGCTGTGATTGGACAGGAATTGTTTCACCGCCTTTTCATCCACATTAGAAGGAATTTGCAAATCTTTACAAGCTCCAATGAAATTGGTGCCTCTATCAGAGCGAATCTGTTTCACAGGACCCCGGATAGCCAAAAACCTCCTCAAGGCATTAATGAAGCTGGAGGTATTTAGGGACTCAATCACTTCTATATGAAT
>NW_015576347.1:0-236 GCF_001515605.1 Sinocyclocheilus anshuiensis | reverse complement strand
TTCCCTTTTCTACCAGTAAGTGTAAAATGGAAGGTTGTAAAAAATTTCCATTGTCCCTCTCTATTGATTGACACTGGTCTCATGTCTCTGTTTTCTTGCTGACGAAAGTTATTACAAAAAGAATGTAAATTTTGGACATGTTGTAAAAAATGTCCATTGTCCGCCTTTATCGATTGACACTGGTCTCATTGCTCTATTTTCCTGCTGACGAAAGATATTACAAAAAGAAGGTTAAT
>NW_015576346.1:0-236 GCF_001515605.1 Sinocyclocheilus anshuiensis | reverse complement strand
TACTACTGTTTTAATCTACATGATTCTCATTATAGAAATTATGTGCCAAAAGAGTGCTGCAGTGATGATGTATTTTTGTTGGCCAACCCAGAAGTTAGCATCACCCTGGTTCCCTCGACAATAAAACAAATATGATTTTTCCACTGGCTTTTGGATTATTGCAGAAAATAAACTATTTGACCAACAACAGTTCATGATTCTTAGATGTTTTGTTCATTATGAAAATCTTCAGAAAT
>NW_015576345.1:0-236 GCF_001515605.1 Sinocyclocheilus anshuiensis | reverse complement strand
TCATATTTACCAAGGGTGCCAATAATTCTGACCACGACTGTATAAGGTAAGGCTGTTAAACAGTCCCAAACTTGTTTTTGTTAATACAATTAAGTTGGGCCACCATAGTCATTTAAACATACAAAATGACACAAAGTGAAAACAACATGGCATTTTTAGGTTATGGAAACAACAGTTACCATCGTGAATATACACTAACATGAACTGTTAATGAAACGTGGAAACTGCTCCTGAAT
>NW_015576344.1:0-236 GCF_001515605.1 Sinocyclocheilus anshuiensis | reverse complement strand
TACGACTGAAGAAAGAAAGATATGAACATCTTGGATGACACGGGGTGAGTAAATTTATCTAAATTTTTGTTCAGGAAGTGAACTAATCCTTTGTGAATTAAACAATAGAAATTTATGGGCATAAAGAGGTGCATCGGTTATATGGAGTAATGGAGTAATCTTCTGTGAATATTAGTGAATGCTAACATTTAATGAAGTATTTTTAAATACTTTTTGTGCTGTCTCCAGGTGAATAC
>NW_015576343.1:0-236 GCF_001515605.1 Sinocyclocheilus anshuiensis | reverse complement strand
ATTCTAATATTCTGATTTGCTGCTCAAAAAAACATTTAGTATTATTATTATGTTCACCATAGAACGTTCAGAAGAACAGGATTTATGTCTTTATCATCAATTTTGATCAATTTAAAGCCTCCTTGCTAAATAAAGGTATTAATTTCTATAACCCCCCCCTCCCAAAAAAGACTCCAAGCTTTTGAATGGTATAGTGTATAATGTTACAAAGCTTTTTATTTCAGATAAATGCTGAT
>NW_015576342.1:0-236 GCF_001515605.1 Sinocyclocheilus anshuiensis | reverse complement strand
TCTTTGGAGTGTCTTTGGAGATGCCCCTCAAATTAGTTTCACACAAGTACCTTACAGTGTGTTTAAAGACACTTGCTGCTTGTGTGACTGTTTTTTTTATAAATTGGGGGGGTTGGCGTTGGAGTTAGGGGGTGTGCCCGAAGCATCATAATCAGTGATGCTGTCTACACTGGCTGCGGCGCGACACAACACCCAACAGTAAACTGCTGCCGCGTTCTATTTATGACGTGCTGACA
>NW_015576341.1:0-236 GCF_001515605.1 Sinocyclocheilus anshuiensis | reverse complement strand
CCTCTAGAGGACGCAGCGTGGAGTTCCCTTTCGAAAGGGAACATTAACTTATTAACTAGTAACTTATTATATTGTTACTAGTAACACATTTTACATTTTTGCCATTGACTTCTATAGGGATCCGTCATTGAGATATCAACTATTCAGATTTGACTAGTATGTATTCCACTAGTGACTAGTACTTAATTTTGATGTACTAGTAGTTATTCATTAGGTACTAGTACATATTTTTAGAT
>NW_015576340.1:0-236 GCF_001515605.1 Sinocyclocheilus anshuiensis | reverse complement strand
CGACGAGCCGCCACTGATGACAACAATATCCACTACTAAATTGTCCCTATAGCAATAATTTTGATCAAACAATTAAATGTTTTTTTCTTATTAAAAAAAAAACTAACACTAACTTCTCTAATATTTTTGTATTCTATCTACTTGTTTTCTTTTTTATTTATTATTCAATTAACAAAAGCAAAAAAGGCCTCCAACACTAGATTGCTCTATTCTTTTTCTATTCTATCTGTTTTCTT
>NW_015576339.1:0-236 GCF_001515605.1 Sinocyclocheilus anshuiensis | reverse complement strand
GCTGAAATGTCACCTTATAGAATGGCTCGTAATCGTAGTACACGCGCGTTTATTGAAATGTTAACCTGCGTTAATTATTATTATTATTATTATTATTATTATATAATAACTATAATTATATTATACGTATAATATTATACTTTACATAATTATACACAATATACTTTATACACAAATATATATTATAGTATATATCTATATAGAGACGTTATTTCCGGGTCCAATACATTGGTTTT
>NW_015576338.1:0-236 GCF_001515605.1 Sinocyclocheilus anshuiensis | reverse complement strand
ATTCTTTACCACTTAGTGCTGGTCATAGCTGTTAGCTTACTAAATTAATGTAGCCTAAAAACAGAGGAATTTTTTTTTTAGCTTTGGTAATGTTATGCAATATGTCATTGAAAAGCCATAAATACACTGTAAAGTGAATCTATCATTTCTAATCAGGCACCAAATAGTTAAAAAAAAAAGTATACTTATAACAAATTTCCAAATTTTCAATTCACAGGCAATCTCTGCGAGATGAT
>NW_015576337.1:0-236 GCF_001515605.1 Sinocyclocheilus anshuiensis | reverse complement strand
AGGTTCTGAATATGAGCTCCTGCATGTAACCATAAAACTGCATAGGATCACTCTTTTGGATGAGATGATTGGCCAGTTTAAAGACCCAAGGATCATGACGTACAAATTGAAGTACAGTATCATAGATGAATTGGGAGCGGATGAAGATGGTGTGTCCAGAGATGTGTACTCAGGCTTCTGGTCTGAATTTCTGGATCGTGCAGCTGAAGGGGAGGATATGAGAGTGCCATCACTCT
>NW_015576336.1:0-236 GCF_001515605.1 Sinocyclocheilus anshuiensis | reverse complement strand
CTTCCTCTAATATGTTAAGGTAAATTTCGGATTTCTGCTTACTAATTGATCTGTATATATGCTTGCCTACCTACAGGGCCTGAAATTTGGCGTGAAGTTGCGGGTATTGCGTATAATGTTAATAACTCCCGCAAGTGTCACGATCACAATGCGGTAAATTCCCACTCCCATTTACTTCAGTATACTGCGTGCTGCAGCAGTCACTTGGAGAAGTCGGCAGCTCGTTGACTCCTGAT
>NW_015576335.1:0-236 GCF_001515605.1 Sinocyclocheilus anshuiensis | reverse complement strand
AGCAAGTGACTAGCCTGTTTCTAGCATGATTAGCATGTTACTAGCGTGTTGCTAGCATGATTAGCAAGTGACTAGCATGTCGCTACCATGATTAGCAAATGACTAACATGTCGCTAGCATGATTAGCAAGTGACTAGCATGCTGCTAGCATGTTTCTAACATGATTATCATGTTATTAGCATTTTGTTAGTATGATTAGCATGTTGCTAGCATGATTAGCAAGTTACTAGCATGTC
>NW_015576334.1:0-236 GCF_001515605.1 Sinocyclocheilus anshuiensis | reverse complement strand
CATATGGTATTTTCATACAAGGTTATATATTAATTTGAAAAAAATGTTTAACCTGCAATATGCGCTTTAAGTGAATATAATTTATTATCTTTATGAGCGCTGTCTCTGTGCTGTGATGTGGTCGGAAACTAGATTGAAAATTGTCCAGATATCCAATTGAGTTTAAAAAGTTGTTCACCTGATTGAAAACAACCTTTTCAATAATCTTGCCTATAAACGGAAGATTTGATATTGGT
>NW_015576333.1:0-236 GCF_001515605.1 Sinocyclocheilus anshuiensis | reverse complement strand
TGCATCCTAACTCAAGCTACTACTACTGTCAACTCAAGCTACTGTAAAATGAGACAAAAATATTTAATATTATTAATATTGCAGCCTGCACTGCAAACTGTACTGAAGATATTCGTCATCAAAGTCAGGCAACAATGCAACGATTTGAAACAATATCACTCAAGGAGAGTTACTTACACAATAATCACTTACACAATATGTAAGATTTTTTTTTATTAAAATATCCAAAAACCACT
>NW_015576332.1:0-236 GCF_001515605.1 Sinocyclocheilus anshuiensis | reverse complement strand
TACGGAAAGGCCGCATCGAGCAGGTCAGTTTAGTCTCTCAATAACGTGTCATCACAACACTTTTTCCTTAAGAAAAATGTACATGTACTGTTTTCAAATGAATGAATACTGAATTGAATCCAGAGATTGTGAATCAGTATCAAATTGATTTGAAAATCTGTCAGTATATGTGAGGGGTATCGTTAAATTTATTTGCAAAATTTGCTGTTTTTAATCCAGAAATAGGTAATTTGTCT
>NW_015576331.1:0-236 GCF_001515605.1 Sinocyclocheilus anshuiensis | reverse complement strand
CCGAACCGTGACGTTAAAACCGAGGTACGTACCGAACTGTCATATATACTGTCACCGAACTATATATATATGAAGAGTTCAGATGCAAACGCCTCTAAGTGCCATCTGAATTTTTTATGTAAAATTAGCATTTTTATTAAGCTCCTATGTTTAGGTTCAGTAATTTTACTCAAATAGCAATACATAGGTCGTTTTCTATGCAATTAAAGTGAAATAATTGAACATAAATATAGGAG
>NW_015576330.1:0-236 GCF_001515605.1 Sinocyclocheilus anshuiensis | reverse complement strand
CGATATAAACCAAGTTAAAATTATTATTATAAATATATATGCCACCAATAATAAAAAAACAAATGAGTTAATATTTCAAGATATTGAAGCCCATATTAATCATTTACATTCAAAATTCCCCTCTGCTGAAGTAATTTGGGGTGGTGACTTTAATACGGTGTTTGATGGAAAACAAGATCGATGGCCACCTAGAACTGACACTATGGCAAGTGAATTAAGCAGTGTTTGTTTACGAC
>NW_015576329.1:0-236 GCF_001515605.1 Sinocyclocheilus anshuiensis | reverse complement strand
CATAGATGAGTCCTATACATTCCCTATATGAAAACAATAATAAAAAAAAAATATATATATATAGTATGTATTATCATTAATGTATATGTTGTAATTTATGAATTTGTGTCACTTTAATTCATATTTATCTTATTTAATTGTGTCTTTTTTTAGAAGGTTATATAAAAGATATATCTTTTTGAATATAAAAACGAAATACATTTTTGAATAATATGATATATGATATGATATGATAT
>NW_015576328.1:0-236 GCF_001515605.1 Sinocyclocheilus anshuiensis | reverse complement strand
TCAAAATAAACGCTGCTCTATTTATCAATTAATGCTGAAAAAACACAACATTTCCACAAAAATATCAAGCAGTGCAATTGTTTTCAACATTGATAATAATGAGAAATGTTTGACTGGAATATTGGCTGCTGAAAATTCTATTAAAAATTAATAAATAAAATAAAATAAATAATATACACACACACGCACTTTTAAATACATTTTTTTATTTATTTAAATATATATTTTAAATATAT
>NW_015576327.1:0-236 GCF_001515605.1 Sinocyclocheilus anshuiensis | reverse complement strand
CCTTTAAAACAATAAAATTACTACAATTATACACACACACACATATATTACAAAAAAATTAACTAAAGTTCAAATGAAAACTGAAAGTATAAAAATAAAAGCTCATTCAAAATAAATTCAAAGTTGAAGCACTAAAATTGCTGGAAACTGGAAATAAATAAAAACTAAAACTGGACTAACATTAAAATAGTAATAATATATAATAATAAATAAATTATATATATATATATATATAT
>NW_015576326.1:0-236 GCF_001515605.1 Sinocyclocheilus anshuiensis | reverse complement strand
TAGTTTTAGCCTAAATTAATTTGTTTTGGCTTGTCGTTTATATTGTTATAACTTCTTATATTTTTATATTTATTTATTTATTTATATTTATTATAATGTTTGTAAACATTTCGCGTCGGCATTAGACTTATTTCTGAAAACTGCATCAAAAGGAACACATTTTTGTATAGAAATTGTCTTTACACTGTTATAACAGGGTTCACTTTTATGTACTTTCACATTTCTGTTTTTTTTTT
>NW_015576325.1:0-236 GCF_001515605.1 Sinocyclocheilus anshuiensis | reverse complement strand
AGTCCGTCTTGCATTGGGTTTTTGATCCGCGGCGTAAGTCCGTCCGACGACGCGATCTTCCAATCGACCTCTTTGCAAGGCGGAGCGTGCATACATTAACTTGAGGCTCCAATTTATTGTGTGGAGGCACCACCTATAAAAGTTTTGTTAATACTTATATAAAGTTCCTTAAATGCAAGTATGGTACATAATATTAAAGTTTACTTAATTTCAACATTCTGCATTTGTCGTGCCCA
>NW_015576324.1:0-236 GCF_001515605.1 Sinocyclocheilus anshuiensis | reverse complement strand
TGTTTTATGACCACGTCTCTGTCTCCTATTAAAGCTTTGCAAATGAATCCGCAAGTCTCATGTCTCGTTCGCCCCGTAACAGCCTGATTCAACAAGGAATATCAGAAGGCCAAGTCCTGACTGTGGACGAGAGGAGGAGCTGGGGGTGGGGGATATTAATTAGCTCGTGATAAAGCTGCTTAGTAATACTGAATATTTATTTATTTATTTATATTTATATTTATATTTATATATAT
>NW_015576323.1:0-236 GCF_001515605.1 Sinocyclocheilus anshuiensis | reverse complement strand
CTGCAAAGTTGTTAATCAAAAAAGTGCATGATAAAGATATTGTCTTTCAAAAGAAAGCCGACTCTGAGCCGCCTTAATGAGTCGTCATATTTTCGAGTCTTCTGCTTGTTACCTATATACGTCACAAGGTAACACATTTGCATAATCCTGCCCACAAACACTTCCGCTAGTTAATGTGTTTACATCATGTTGAGAAGACGCTGTGTTTTCAGCCTCACTGGGCATTCTAACACAGT
>NW_015576322.1:0-236 GCF_001515605.1 Sinocyclocheilus anshuiensis | reverse complement strand
CCGCCTCTCCACGCTCATAACTCACATTAATGAATGAGTGACTTTTTGACAACAGACAGCAGCCAATGAGAGGCCAGCGTGTGTCTGCCGATCCAGGACAGATGCATGATGGGTTATGAATGGATGGATCAACGCTCACTGTAAATGTGAACCAGGGGTGCTTTCAGCAAAATTTGGTTGTGAAAATAAGTCTTATTACAAAAAAAAAATGTAAATATGATGAAATGAGAAATTAT
>NW_015576321.1:0-236 GCF_001515605.1 Sinocyclocheilus anshuiensis | reverse complement strand
ACACAGCCTAATTTTCATTTTTGGGTGAACTAACCCTTTAAATGTAAAACCTATAAGTAATAAATATGTCGCGAATATGGAAACATTTGGATTCGTGCCAAACAAGAGGTAGGCTTCAGTTTCCCTTTAAATTAATTTGTTTTTGGCTTGGCGTTTATATAGCCTAAATACTGTTAACTTTAGAGGATTTATTGTGGAGGGAAGGGAATAAAATAGCCTGTGTTTATAATGTTTGT
>NW_015576320.1:0-236 GCF_001515605.1 Sinocyclocheilus anshuiensis | reverse complement strand
TTATTATGCAATTCTAAGTTATATTTCTTATATTTAAAAATAGCGATATACATATTTAAATGTAATTAATTATTTTACCAAATATTTGCGTATGTATATGCATATTGTGCTGTAGTTAGCATCAGGCTAACTTCAAACTCTATTGAAATTGATAGTGATTTGTGTTCTTCCTTACCTCTTACGAAAATTACTTTTACTATACTAACCATAGTTTAACCATGGTATTTGTAGTAGGC
>NW_015576319.1:0-236 GCF_001515605.1 Sinocyclocheilus anshuiensis | reverse complement strand
ACGAGCCTATGGCGACAAAGCCCGCCAGAATGGGCGGGGCATCTGCCTATATGATCGGGCACTTCGCCATAGGATCCTCAGATTTCTTCTCCTTCAGTCGCTACTGTCACTCGTGCAGGGCTCCCCTGCACGCCGCTGACGTTCACGGTGAGTGTGTTTCATGCTTGGGCGCTGCCTACGCTGAAGCTGCCCTTACCGAGACGGAATGTCCTCATTGCGAGGATATGAGTCTCGCC
>NW_015576318.1:0-236 GCF_001515605.1 Sinocyclocheilus anshuiensis | reverse complement strand
ACAAAAAGAAGTGTTTGCTAGTTGTAGTTTAGTGATGTATGTAATGTACATAGTTATCATATTACATTATTTATATTTATTTTTCTTTGTTAATTGATTTGTTGGTTGTGATCTAAAATATTGTGCTATTTGATTCTGCTGTACTGTATTTTGATGAGATTTTACATTTTTTAAAACTATTATAACAAGTGTTTTTTAATAAAGACAGCATTCATGATCACATTTCAGTTGTTTAT
>NW_015576317.1:0-236 GCF_001515605.1 Sinocyclocheilus anshuiensis | reverse complement strand
GGACGGAGATGATCAGGTGGATCCGTGGAACGTCTCCTCCAGCAGTGCCAAAGGAGTCGACTACGATAAACTCATCGGTCAGTTGATGTTGTCATCATCATTTCAGTCCATCCGTTGAAGATCTGCTGCAGGTCTGTTTTCATAAATGACCCGTGATGAATAATGCATTAACGAGGTTGTTCTGCTGCTGGCAGTGCGGTTCGGCAGCAGTAAGATCGATCAGGAGCTGGTGGACA
>NW_015576316.1:0-234 GCF_001515605.1 Sinocyclocheilus anshuiensis | reverse complement strand
TTCTTTCTTTCTTTCTTTCTTTCTTTCTTTCTTTCTTTCTTTATGGTGACATTATTTCTGAATGTTTTCTGAATGTTCAGAATGTTCAGAATGTTTTAATGTTTATTATTGTATTATATTATATTTAGTGCTGTCAAACAATTAATCACGATTAATTGCATCCAAAATAAAAGTTTTTGTTTACGTAATATATATGTGTGTACTGTGTATATTTATTATGTATATATATATATA
>NW_015576315.1:0-236 GCF_001515605.1 Sinocyclocheilus anshuiensis | reverse complement strand
AGCCCATGTTCATCCTACATATTAATCGCAAAAAAAAAAAAAAACATCAGTAAATGTATTCCTAACAACCAAACTCACTCTAAAATCGATCCTGCGGGTGTGGGTGACAACGCAACAGTAAACCCATGCATGCATCTGTAACCTATTAACTTTCACACATGTGGACACGATTGCGAATGCGTATTGCGAGTATATTGCATCCTATCAGGTCCAAACGCATGTTTCTCTAAAAAAAA
>NW_015576314.1:0-236 GCF_001515605.1 Sinocyclocheilus anshuiensis | reverse complement strand
TCGAATTTCATCACATAAAAGTCGACTTTAAAAAATCATAAGTCGTTCAACCCCTAGTGTGAACAGCACAAACCACATGGAATCTGATCTTTTCAGTTTCGATTTGTGCCACTTCCATATGTGGTACTAATCCGATACAGGCCAGTACATGCATACATGCAGTGTGAACAATCACGTCAGAATTCAAGCGACTTTTACGTCACTCTAGATCGACATTCGTCATAATTCCACGCTGA
>NW_015576313.1:0-236 GCF_001515605.1 Sinocyclocheilus anshuiensis | reverse complement strand
ACGGTGTTATTTCTGTGTTATTACTGAATTGTTCCTGTCTTATTAATGTGTTATTCCTGTGTTATTTCTGTTATTACTATGTTATTCCTGTGGTATTAATGCGTTATTACTGAGTTATTCCTGAGTTATTACTGTGTTATTACTGAGTTATTACTGTGTTATTCCTGTGCTAATAATGCGTTATTATTTAATTATTACTGTGTTATTACTGTGTTTTAATACTGTGTTATTTCTGT
>NW_015576312.1:0-236 GCF_001515605.1 Sinocyclocheilus anshuiensis | reverse complement strand
TTATTAATGGGAGCAAGGTATGAACAGTGGCTTCTGTGATGCAGATAATTTTTCAATCAGTCAATCAATCAATCAATTCAAATCTCCCATTTTTATTTATTTATTTATTTTTTTTAACAAATTTTTAGAGAAACTTTTAATCACCCAAGTACCTTCTTAAATGCAAACACTAAATTAGAGATATTTCAGACAGGTCTTAGGACACACCACAGCACAGAGACAGCCCTTCTAAAAGT
>NW_015576311.1:0-236 GCF_001515605.1 Sinocyclocheilus anshuiensis | reverse complement strand
GAATAGAATGAATATCATACCTTCATGCAAATCCTTCCCAGCTAATACACGAAGTACCAGTTATGTGATTTATTGGTAATTTACTTTTATTTCACACGTTGCGTGCTCGTAGTTTCTTTTGCGCTTTAGTGAAATGATATAGTGTGTGCCGCTGCATTTGCGCGTGCAATTGAAGAGTGCGTGCTACAAGTACAGTATAACGTCTGACAGGACAGGATAGTTCATTTTTCTGAGGT
>NW_015576310.1:0-236 GCF_001515605.1 Sinocyclocheilus anshuiensis | reverse complement strand
GGGTGGGCGCCCTGAAATCATGGTAGGTAACTGACAGATCACCAGGGTGGTGCTGGCAGGCTGGGAAGCCTCCAGGGCGGTGCTATTTGCATGGAGCGCCAGGGAGGAGTTGGAGGCTCAGGAGGCCAGGGAGGTGCCGGTAGGCTGGAAAGCCTCCATGGTGGAGCTGGTAGCTCAGGGGTCCGGGAAGATGCTAACAGTGCAGGGAGCCAAGTTGGTGCCAGTAGCTCAGGGAG
>NW_015576309.1:0-236 GCF_001515605.1 Sinocyclocheilus anshuiensis | reverse complement strand
TGATCTGTGCATATTTCTCTCCTGATTCAGACAAGATGAGTTTTTTTTTCTTCGAGAAAGCGATTATGGAGCAACATTACGGATTATGGACTCGTGTTTTACCCAGAAGCAACTGTCTGAAGTTAACAACACCTTTAATGATGGATTTGTTTCTTACAAACATGCAGTTTTTCAGTTCACAAGATGTTAATTGCTGGACTGGAGTGGTGTGGATTACTTATGGATTATTGTGATGT
>NW_015576308.1:0-235 GCF_001515605.1 Sinocyclocheilus anshuiensis | reverse complement strand
GAAAAATTTAAGGGGGTCTGCATACTTTCCGTACCCACTGTATATGATAATGTGTGTGTGTGTGTGTGTGTGTGTTTGTGTGTTTATGTATAATTTATTTAACATTTAAAATCAATTCTCAACCAGCTCCATGTCAGTGAAAAAGGCATATATGTACTAATAAAAAAATATTAATCAATCAAATCCAAGAAATACAAATGAAATAACTAAATTTAAGAAATAAAATAAATACATT
>NW_015576307.1:0-236 GCF_001515605.1 Sinocyclocheilus anshuiensis | reverse complement strand
AAATTGGGACAAAAACTTCTGTAATATCCACTCATTCCCAAAAAACGTCTTAACTCCCGCTTGTTACAGGGCACAGGAAATTCAAGGATGGTTGAGATTTTGGCTTCAACAGGTTTCACCACTCCTTGACCAACTTGCTTGCCCAAGTATGTGACAACTCCTTTTGCAAACTCACATTTAGCAAGATTTACGGTCAAAGAAGCAGCAGTCAGGCACTTAAAAACCTTTTCAAGGGT
>NW_015576306.1:0-236 GCF_001515605.1 Sinocyclocheilus anshuiensis | reverse complement strand
GTTTCAGCACATGCCCCTCAAAAGGTCTGTGCACGGCCCTGATTGAGAATGTCCCTGGATGATACCAAAGGAAGGATTTGTCAGATTTACCATCTGAGAATCTGAGAACAGTTTTCGTCTCCAAGTGAATGCACACACACATTCACATACATGAGCGCAAACACACACACACACACACACTCACTCACACGTGTTGGTTTTTATGGTTTATGAGGACTCTCCATAGGCGTAATGGT
>NW_015576305.1:0-236 GCF_001515605.1 Sinocyclocheilus anshuiensis | reverse complement strand
ACAAAATCATGTTCTTTTTAGCAGCATCATATGACCCCTTTAATAAGTTGCCATGACTAGAGCTGACGGAATTATCAAATTTTTCACAAAATTTTGTACAAATATTTTAATATTATAATATTGTGCAATTATAATTTAAATCGGACAAATTTTCAAATTGTTTGTCGCAAATCAATATCTTGATCTTATTAGTGTCACCAAACAGAAGAGGACAGCGTGGGTAATATTCACAGTAA
>NW_015576304.1:0-236 GCF_001515605.1 Sinocyclocheilus anshuiensis | reverse complement strand
ATGATCTTTCTTTATTTCATTGACTGATCCGGGGTGTGGGGACTCACGTGTTCATTTCTGAATTTTCCGCTAGAAAACTTACAACTGCAGTCATGCAAACCATGGAATTTTAAATCACTAACAAATACTACATTTTAGCTAATATGATGATTTCCATTCTAGTCGTACCTGCAAATGTTCAAGTTGGTTGCGTAGCCTTTGTTAAAGCAAGAGTCTTCATGCATAGCTTATGCTGT
>NW_015576303.1:0-236 GCF_001515605.1 Sinocyclocheilus anshuiensis | reverse complement strand
GTTAGTCAATTCTCAGCACAGAGGACATTAAACACCAAACACAGCCGAGCTCTGGAGGAACAGCATAATAAATGTTGACATTTGATCAGAGAAGTTCTGAGCAAAGAACAATAAGGAGTCACTTAACGCTCGATGAGGAGCAGCACGTAAGACGCGTCACCAAACGCGATTTATTATATTTACAATTACAGTGTTCGTGGTGTAAGTGGCTTAATTTGGAACCTTGGATTGTGCTC
>NW_015576302.1:0-236 GCF_001515605.1 Sinocyclocheilus anshuiensis | reverse complement strand
AAATGCATTTAGAATGATCACAAAATTGAACATATAGGGGCAGAACATTTATATATTTATATCATTTCATATAGTAAATCAATATCACACAAAGAGTGCCGTTTTTTTCCTCCAAAATTTAGCATGATTACATACAGATTTTTTTTACAGCAGTTCAATAAATAATAAGTTAATTAAGAGGCTTGCGGTTTACAGCCACCATAGCACAGTTTTGCGTCTCTGAGCAATGACGGTGT
>NW_015576301.1:0-236 GCF_001515605.1 Sinocyclocheilus anshuiensis | reverse complement strand
AATTTTATGAGTACAACTCAGTACTTGTTTTGCTTTTGTTTATTTTTATTTTAGATATTTAAAGCAGTTTTACTGTTCAAATTCAAAAACTGGGCAAACTTTTGGGTTTTATCTAAGGTTTAAAATGTCAAAATTAAAGATAGTTAAACTCAATATGTGTCTTTTGCATTTTTTAAAGTACACTTATAGACAAATACCCTGATTTAGGGTTTTATATAGTTATAATAAGCAAAACA
>NW_015576300.1:0-236 GCF_001515605.1 Sinocyclocheilus anshuiensis | reverse complement strand
AAGATCAAATATCAAACATGTTCAGCTGTCGTGATACACACAAAACGCGTTCATTCGTTTGTTCCTCTAAATTTCCTCCTAACACAAGTTGAATAACATCAATGCAAAAAACACACGGCTGATCCTTTGTAATTTGCATTTTAAGGCATGTCTTTAAGTCTGCAAATGTGTTCTTTTTGTAAATAAACCTACACGCCAGATTTCCACCTCACCTCAGGGGCAACAAAGCAACGTGT
>NW_015576299.1:0-236 GCF_001515605.1 Sinocyclocheilus anshuiensis | reverse complement strand
TCTCTCTTTCCTTACTTTCCTTCATTCTGTATATATGTGTTTTGCATAGTCTTGTTGTATGTTAGCTGTAGTTTCATTTATTAAATCCCTTGTATTCACAATTGATTGCCTCTGTGTGCTGCTCACAATTTGGAGTCACTGAATGTTGATCTTGCTACATGCTAAATTAATGCTAGTAATGTATGAAGTATGAAAGTTATTCTTTCTTGGCCAGGAAAATAATCTTTCCTAGAATT
>NW_015576298.1:0-236 GCF_001515605.1 Sinocyclocheilus anshuiensis | reverse complement strand
GCGAGCTCTGGGGCTGGAGCCGACACTGGAGCGAGCACTCGGGCGCGCTCTTGGCGCGGCCGGCGGGCTAGAGTGAGCGTGCGGCGGATTCCATGCCACTGGGAGAAACGAACAGGAAAAAACAAAAGACTTTCAAAAACGGAAATAAAACGGGGAGAGGGGGCGCCGCTTACTTCTTGGGTCCGATCTTCTGTCACGACACAGGCTAGGGACACAGAGGTAGTGATCAAACAGAG
>NW_015576297.1:0-236 GCF_001515605.1 Sinocyclocheilus anshuiensis | reverse complement strand
AGGGAACATATTTGTAACCATTAGTTGGGTCTCCTGTTTCATGTCGTCTCTGAGCTAACAGCATCATCTGAGTGTATATGTGTATGTGTGTGTCCTAAAGCTCCATGTTAGTGGAAGGAGACTCTGGTGCCTCTTCGTCCCGCAGATGATGCATCATTCTGGGTGTAAAGAGTAACCCGAGCCCTTCCTCTAGCATGGCTGTGGTTCTCCGTGGCCCCACAGAGCCCTGGGGAGGC
>NW_015576296.1:0-236 GCF_001515605.1 Sinocyclocheilus anshuiensis | reverse complement strand
ATTTTTATATTATATTAAATTATATAACTATTATTATTATCTCCTCTTTAAAAGTCACTTTGGATAAAACCGGCTACTAAATGCATAAAAATAAATGTAGAATATAATTATAATTTTACAGTCATATCAATATATAATCAAAATTTTGGCAAAATCATGCAGCCCTACAAATAAGCACAGCCAACCTGGAACTTTTTAAAGGGGTCATATGATGCTGCTAAAAAGAACATTATGTT
>NW_015576295.1:0-236 GCF_001515605.1 Sinocyclocheilus anshuiensis | reverse complement strand
GACTTTGGAGTCGTTAGGCCCAAACTCAAGACAGGCAGGACTTATCGAGAGAGCCTGCAAGTCACCTACTTGTTTAACCGATGTTAAAGCCAGTAGCAGAGCGGTTTTCAACGACTCAAAGGGGGAGGAGCCCTTGAGGGCTCTCGGGACTGTGGGCAGGTCCCACTCAGGGACCGTGGGGGACCGGGGAGGATTGAGCCTCCTGGATCCTCTCAGGAAACAGACAACTAAGTTGT
>NW_015576294.1:0-236 GCF_001515605.1 Sinocyclocheilus anshuiensis | reverse complement strand
CACACAGAGGAATATATATAGTATATTTGCACACTAATGATTGAAGTTTGGGGTTGATAAAGATTTTTTTGTATGTTTTTGAAAGGAGACTCTTGCTCACCACCAAGGCTGCATTTATTTGATCAAAAACAGTAAAACAGTAATATTGTGAAATTTAAAGTAACTATTTTAATATTATTTTAATAGATTTTAAAATGTAATTCATTCATCTGATGGCACAACAATCTTTCTGACTT
>NW_015576293.1:0-236 GCF_001515605.1 Sinocyclocheilus anshuiensis | reverse complement strand
TGTTGATGTAATTTGGTCTGTATTTGTTCATCCATGCACAAAAAGCGGAAGAGAGCTCAAGTATTAGCGCGCTGTCGATGAGTCTGTCTGTATGCGTGCGCTTTGGATGTGTGCGCGTGTCGCTACGCGCTGAAAACTTGTCACAAGCGCTCGACAGTTCCGTCAACTGTCCCAAGCGTCTTTTAAGCTCGCCCTTCAGACAGTCTTATCGTCCCGACACGCGAGTTAGAACGAGA
>NW_015576292.1:0-236 GCF_001515605.1 Sinocyclocheilus anshuiensis | reverse complement strand
GTTTCTGTTCCTGTGTTTCATTATTTGGCCTTTCCTGTTTCCATTATGTTCTCTGATTAGTTCATTTTTTTCCAGCTGTGTTTAGTTAATTATCCTCATTTCCCTGTGTACTTGAGTCCTAGTCTGTGCAGTCTGTCTCTGTCGGGTCTATTTGTTATGTTCGTGTTTCCTGCCGTTTCCAGTGTAGATGTACCCCTGTTCTCCAAGGATTAAAGACTGTTTTTGTATTCCACGTC
>NW_015576291.1:0-236 GCF_001515605.1 Sinocyclocheilus anshuiensis | reverse complement strand
TAAAGCTTGCCGCAAAAGTTACCATGAATATGTTGGGGGAAACTAGTAAGGATATTTTTTAATTATTTATTAATTAACTAGTGTTTTCTGAGTCAGTGCCGCAAAGATGAAATTGATGATCCTGACTCGCCATCTCTTCATGGATGCGAAAAGAAATGCATCTTTATGGATTACATAATGAAAGAGGTTTTTTTTTTTGGATTTGAATTATTTCGTTTTGTGGTCATTTAAAGCTT
>NW_015576290.1:0-236 GCF_001515605.1 Sinocyclocheilus anshuiensis | reverse complement strand
TGTTTTAGCAACTTTGCCTGTTTGTGTGTTATCTGAGCAGGATGCCATTGAGAAGTGCAGCGCATTGCTTTTCTTTCCTTTCATCTCCTGCCATGAGAACATTGACCCAAATCCATTTGTCGCCAGCTGTGTTTCGGACATGTGTGTGTAAGTCAAGTGTGGTGCTTTTGTCTAAATGGTGTAACTGAAGTTGAACCCTGCTGAAAAAAACAAGCTAAAGGTGGATTGCTGATCTT
>NW_015576289.1:0-236 GCF_001515605.1 Sinocyclocheilus anshuiensis | reverse complement strand
AAGCATTTTCCAATATTCGGATATCGGTTTTGTAACCCATTGTAACAAGTTGTGTGTTTCGGTATGCCACTGGACATATCTTCAGATCACAGACCTCAGTTTACATCTGAGTTGTGGGCAGAGATGCTTGAATGCTTGGAGTGCCGCTTCACCAAAACACAGCATTTCACCCACAGGCAAATGGCATTTGTGAATGTTTTCATAGCTCTCTCAAAACTGTACTTAGGGCCAGTCTT
>NW_015576288.1:0-236 GCF_001515605.1 Sinocyclocheilus anshuiensis | reverse complement strand
TATCATACTTACAGGCTGTGATTCAGTGGAGCCAGCTGGTCCAAATAAACCAGCCATCTTTCAAGAGTAAGCATTTTGTGAATCCCGTGTTGAACTCCCCAAGATTAGAGAAGCAGTCGTCAGTAAAATGACAAGAAAACAAAAAAGATGTTCTAGTACCTATGCTGTGTTACAGTGGGGAAAAAAACACGGATTCTTTGCAGCCTCATCTTTCGGAAGTGAAAATAAAACAAATT
>NW_015576287.1:0-236 GCF_001515605.1 Sinocyclocheilus anshuiensis | reverse complement strand
TTCAATGTTTTTATCATTTTTATCGTTAATCAGCTGTTAAAAAAATCAGTATGAAAGTGATTCTAACAATATTGTTCCTGTGTCATTATCATTATAGTTTGGTTCATTTTTTTTTTTTAAAACATTGTTTAACACTGTAGTTATAGCTTGGTGTGAGCAGGTCTTAAGCTGAATCTTCCAACATGCTAGATAAAAAATGTCCTCATTTCCCTCCTCCGCTGAACACCTCCCCCATC
>NW_015576286.1:0-236 GCF_001515605.1 Sinocyclocheilus anshuiensis | reverse complement strand
TTGTGACTCCTGATTATGATTACATATATTAACCCTATGATGCATGAATGATTAAATCACAAAGGAAAGAAAATGTTCCTGTTATTTAATAAGACCAATTAATCCTTTTTTTTATTTTTTTTTTTTTTATTAAATAAATCAGTTAAAAAATAAACATATTCACTTCATAGCAAAAATATAATCATCCAACCTTTTTCTTTTTTGTAAAATGTAATGATCAAATCAAAAAGTAAAAT
>NW_015576285.1:0-236 GCF_001515605.1 Sinocyclocheilus anshuiensis | reverse complement strand
GCTCATTCTTTAAGTAAACTTTTGCCCATTTGGTGATTGAATAAATTGTTTTATACCGCTGTTTAAACTGAACATGTCGCGTCCTGTGTGTGTGCGATACCTGCGAGTTTGTCCTAGACGCTGCACTTTTGCCTGGAGTGTGACTAAAATATTTTATTTTGATTAGATAATCAAGTGCTTTAAAATAGTAGCAGATTAAGGCCCAATCCCAATTCTACCCCTTAGCCCTTCCCCTT
>NW_015576284.1:0-236 GCF_001515605.1 Sinocyclocheilus anshuiensis | reverse complement strand
GACACTCGAGTACTATAGAAACATATTAGCTGAGCTCCCACACATGTTGTTTTAGATAATCATGGGCCATTATTTGAAGCATAAACCACAAGATATGTCCACCCTGTAATGGACATATATATTACTGTTAAAATACATTTTCATTGCAAAATTAAGATGCAAATTATATTTTTTGAAATATATGATTCCTAATGATGTCCCTTTCCTAAACAGGGTTATTTGTTTGCTTTCAAATT
>NW_015576283.1:0-236 GCF_001515605.1 Sinocyclocheilus anshuiensis | reverse complement strand
TTTATTCCTGTGATGTAAAGCTGAATGTTCAGCATCATTACTCCATGATTTACTGCTAAAAAAAAAATTGTATTATCAATATTAAAAACAGTTGTGATGTGTCATATATTTGCGTAAACCGTGATACATTTTGTTTGAATATTTATTTGAAATTGATTTGAAATACAAATCTTTTGTAACATTGTGTTTTTTTTATGATTTTTGAATCTTCTAATTTTCTAATAATTTAATGTGTC
>NW_015576282.1:0-236 GCF_001515605.1 Sinocyclocheilus anshuiensis | reverse complement strand
ATATTGCACACTTGACATGCATGTCTTCATGGTGTTATTTTGTGATTTTGAAACATTTACATTGTGTTATATCACTTTTTGGTCAATTAAATTTTTAAGAAAATGAATCTGTTTCCAGTGTTCTCTGAAGGACATATACTCTATTTTCTGTTTTTTTTTTTTTTAAGTTTTTAATTTGTCTATTTTTTATAAAAGCATTTTATTTAAAAAAAGAGTTAATGTTTACAATTATAATT
>NW_015576281.1:0-236 GCF_001515605.1 Sinocyclocheilus anshuiensis | reverse complement strand
GATACACAGCATCTGGCCGCTGGATTTACAAAAATCATACAGGTTTAAGAAGTGTTTCGACGCTGCATCAACTACTGATGAACACATTCATTTTATTTGAATTATCGCTCCATTGGTTATTTTACCTTGCTTTTGTTTGTCTTTCAAACACATTAAAATGCCCAAAATTCACCAACCTTTTTGTCATCTGATCCTCTTTCACCTAAAATATTTTTATTTGAAATACCCCTGAGATT
>NW_015576280.1:0-236 GCF_001515605.1 Sinocyclocheilus anshuiensis | reverse complement strand
TGTGACAGAAATATAAAAAATACATACAATTGTTTACTATTAAACTAAATAACTACAAAAACCATCAGACTCAAACTCAGCAGTCTGTGTGACCTTACTGAATTCATAGCAAAGATATTTTTGCTCTAAAATATGATGTTGTAATTTTCATGTAATAATCGTAAATTGAATGTAGTGTCCAATGCCTGTGAAATATGGAGCAAGATTGGTCTCAATAATAGTTCACACAAAAGACA
>NW_015576279.1:0-236 GCF_001515605.1 Sinocyclocheilus anshuiensis | reverse complement strand
TCAGACTTCATCATTTCTCAAATGTGCTCTTTAGTTTTTATCATGTTTATTCTTAGTCAAGGTTTAGTCAATGAAAACAGTCGTATTTTAGTCACGCTGCATAGTGGTCGAACTGTTAAAGTGACTGTTTTGCGCAAAATTATAATCACGATTTTTGTCATTAGAGAAATGTCTTTTTATGTTTCATCTCTATTATTGCACTTTGACATGAAGCGACAAATGTTTGGGTTTATTAC
>NW_015576278.1:0-236 GCF_001515605.1 Sinocyclocheilus anshuiensis | reverse complement strand
TTTTTTAATTAAGTATTTAAATATAACAAATTGATATTAAAAAGTTATAAATAAAAAAAATAATGATTTAACGTTATAATAGTATATATGTTCCACAAAAGAAATAAAGTCATACAGGTGTGAAATGACACGAGGGTGAGTAAATAACGAGAAAATTTACATTTTTGCTTGATCTGTGCCTTTAACACCCATTTAAAACCCATTAACCTCTTACCATTATTTATGCAATTGTAATT
>NW_015576277.1:0-236 GCF_001515605.1 Sinocyclocheilus anshuiensis | reverse complement strand
TCCATTTTATTCCTCTTAACATTTTAAGTGTGTGTATGTCTTTAACAAATGTATGGTTGGCATGTCGTGTGACTAGACACATGACAGGAAGCAGAAAGTACAACTGAATAAGAGAGCAGCTTGACAAACAAACGAAAAAACAGTCACCAAACTTACCTGGATTGAGAAGTTACCACTTTCAGAGCTCACCTTTCCAGACACCATCTATGAATTTTGGATTACACTTTCTGTGGATT
>NW_015576276.1:0-235 GCF_001515605.1 Sinocyclocheilus anshuiensis | reverse complement strand
GTGTGTGTCTGTGAGTGTGTGCGTGCGTGTGTCTGTGTCTCTGTGTGTGTGTGTGTGTGTGTGTGAGCATCTGTGTTTCCTGCAGTGGCCTGTAGTCTGGACTGTAGTGTCAGCGCTGATGACAGCTTCTCTTTCTCAGGCCGCTGCATTCGCTTTTAGAAGCAGTCAGACATCCGTCAGCACATCGGCAGCCGCACCACTACAAAGAGCTTGTGACTATCATAATAGTAACCGG
>NW_015576275.1:0-235 GCF_001515605.1 Sinocyclocheilus anshuiensis | reverse complement strand
GTGTGTGTGTGTGTGTGTGTGTATTGTCCTTTCTGCTCGTGATTGGGCTATTGATTGGAGTGAGCTAAAGTCTTTGATGCGTGTAAGGCTCTGTCTCACTCACATCTCAAATTAAACCAGCTGTCAATACAGTTCTAATCACTTTAATCTCTCTCACTTTCACTCGTTTTCTGTCTCTCTCATTCCTCTCGCTCCTTTAAAGGGGTCATATGATGCTGCTAAAAAGAACATTATT
>NW_015576274.1:0-236 GCF_001515605.1 Sinocyclocheilus anshuiensis | reverse complement strand
TGTTTCCTTGTTTTACCCCTGTCTTAGTTCCTGTTTCCCTTTTTTGGTCATGTTTCCTGTTACTGTCCTCATTGTGTTTATTTGTATCCAGCTGTGTCTGATTCATTATCTCATTTGCCCCTAGCATTTAAACCCTGTGTTTCCTTGAGTCTGTGTCTGCTGTTAAACGTCATTCTTCAGTTCCTGTGGTAGTATCCCTTTGTTTGTGTGATTAAAGTCGAATTAGAAGTATTCTC
>NW_015576273.1:0-236 GCF_001515605.1 Sinocyclocheilus anshuiensis | reverse complement strand
ATTATTTGTTTGATCAATATGTAATATAATAAAATGTTATATATATATATATATATCACTAATATATGAATATATAATTTTATTCATTTTGTATTTTTTATAGAATTTTTTCATAATTATATATTTATCTAAAAAAAATGTTGTGTGTGTGTGTGTGGTTATGTGTATGTATGTGTGTGTGTGTGTGTGTATACACACACACACACAGTCATGTGAAAAAGTTAGGACACCCTATT
>NW_015576272.1:0-236 GCF_001515605.1 Sinocyclocheilus anshuiensis | reverse complement strand
CTTACTTTCCCTGCAGAAGTGTGTTTTACAAATTAACAGTTGCTGTCATTTCCCATAGTAGAGTAGGGTACGAAACAGTACTATGTACAGTACATTTATACACCTTTTGTACATGTGATGGCATCAGCCACTTCTTGCACTTTTCCGTTGTGCAGGAAGGCTGTATCTCACATCTTAAAGGGTTAGTTCACCCAAAAATGAAATTTCTGTCATTAACTACTCACCCTCATGTCGTT
>NW_015576271.1:0-235 GCF_001515605.1 Sinocyclocheilus anshuiensis | reverse complement strand
TGGATCCTCTGCAGTGAATGGGTGCCGTCAGAATGAGAGTTTTAAAAAGCTGTTAAAAACATCAATAATCCACAAGTAATTCACATGACTCCAGTCCGTCAATAAACATCCTGTAAAATGAAAAGCTGCATGTTTGTAATGAACAAATTAGTCAGTAAGGTGTTTTAACTACAAACTGTAATTTCTGGCCAAAATATGAGACCAAAATCCATAACAACGCTTCCTCTAGTGAAAA
>NW_015576270.1:0-236 GCF_001515605.1 Sinocyclocheilus anshuiensis | reverse complement strand
GATACGTAAATATTTGTTCGACGTTTGAGTAACGGCTAAATACAAAAATGGTATAAAGTTATATTATCAATATACTAGTTGTAAACAAAGCGCTCAAGTCTGTATATTTATTAATTGTTACCTTTCAAAATGAATTAAAACCATCAGAGACACAACAATGCAAAACATCCATATAGAGAGAATTGTATTTCCACTATTTTGTTATATTATGTATTCTATAAAGTTTGTGTATTGCT
>NW_015576269.1:0-236 GCF_001515605.1 Sinocyclocheilus anshuiensis | reverse complement strand
GTCTGATTTTGAGCCAAATTTTGTCTCGTGTGACTCTTTTTTGAGCCATCCCACATCCACTCCTTTATCCTCCTCCTCCGTCCCTCCCTTTATCTATGTGGCGCGAGGTCGCGCCTTCGGGGAGGGGGGCGAACTGTCACACCTCGTGGACCTGATTTGTTGTGTTTTCTTCCCCCATGTGCTCCGTGACCTAGGCTGTTTCTCAATTCCAAGAACGCAAAGAACGGACTTGCGTT
>NW_015576268.1:0-236 GCF_001515605.1 Sinocyclocheilus anshuiensis | reverse complement strand
TTTCAGCTCCCATTCTGGTGGCCCCTGATCCATCTCGTCAGTTTGCGGTGGAGGTCGACGCGTTAGAGGTGGGGGTTGGTGCGGTTCTTTCCCAGCATTCTTCCGCGGACTGTAAGGTGCATCCATGCGCATATTTTCTCATTTGTCTCCTGCCGAATGTAATTATGACATTGGTAATAGAGAGTTGCTAACAGTCAAGCTGGCTTTGGAAGAATGGCGTCATTGGTTGGAGGGTT
>NW_015576267.1:0-236 GCF_001515605.1 Sinocyclocheilus anshuiensis | reverse complement strand
CCACGAGTGGTTTTAAATTCAACCCGAGAGAATCACAAAGCAGAGGTTTGTCTTAACTTTTACTGCTTAACGCAATTCACCAGTTCAACACCGATTTCAGCAGATAGGAGCTTTGTTTGTTTACTTGCGTTTTGCTTTGGGTGACAGCTGAAAAGCGGAGTTGTTCCTCGTTGCTGACAAAGGCTTCCTGAATGGCTGCTGAGGGAATCCCGGAGCTTTCGGATTGGTCGCTGAGA
>NW_015576266.1:0-236 GCF_001515605.1 Sinocyclocheilus anshuiensis | reverse complement strand
ATACCATGCATGTCCCTTATTACCAGCTATTACAAAAATAAAATTATTTAATTATCAATTTTATAGACAGTTATAACTCGTTTAATTTTAAGAGTGCCCACAGCTTCCCTGCACAACCATTTAGAATGAAAATGAAGTTTGTCTCTCTTTCTGTCCGTCTTGCTCTCTCGCTCTTTCTTTCTATCTCTTCGCCACTCCTCAAAAAAGTTGCCTTTGAGTTTTTCAAAGCAAGGGTT
>NW_015576265.1:0-236 GCF_001515605.1 Sinocyclocheilus anshuiensis | reverse complement strand
ACCTCTACTAAAGTCTACGCCCTTGAAAATCATAAGCGATGTCCGACTTTGGAAACTATAGTTCTCTCCTTAAATATGAAGTGATCAAACAACAGATTAATGAGTTAATCCAAATTTCACAAGCAGTTTATGGATGTAATTATAATATAAGTCTTTAAATTATAATAAAGTTGCTGTATCCCGTATGTATAAAAACTTCTCAGAAATGCTCTTAAGAATAGTCTTAAGCTTTGACT
>NW_015576264.1:0-236 GCF_001515605.1 Sinocyclocheilus anshuiensis | reverse complement strand
CTGGATACCTTCCTTGGGCCAAGTGCGTGGACCTTACAGGTGTAACCACAGTAAAAATATCCTTGGTGTTATATAATAACCAGATATAGTTACAAAAGTGGAATATTCATCAACTTTAAAGGCTACACAGATTTATAAAGTTAGGAAACTAGACAAATCTGTAAAACATGCATATGAAATCAAATGCCAGTTTGATTTAAAGGGGTCATATGATGTTGCTAAAAATAACATTATTT
>NW_015576263.1:0-236 GCF_001515605.1 Sinocyclocheilus anshuiensis | reverse complement strand
GTCTTAATTAGTGAGTCATTGAATCACTCATTCAACGATTCATTGAAACAGCTGATTCATTCAGAAATTAAACAAGTGACTGTCTTTATGAACGAATCACTGAATCAGTGACTCAGTAATGAATCTCCGCTGTGTGTTGATCTCATCAGTTCTGCTGTGGCTTTAATACGAACCATTTTCATTTTCACACACTCACACACACTCTCTCTCACACACACTCTCTCTCTCTCACACAC
>NW_015576262.1:0-236 GCF_001515605.1 Sinocyclocheilus anshuiensis | reverse complement strand
AGGTGCTGTAGTCCCTTTTCTGAGTCTATAGTCGCCCTATGAACCGTACATAGGAAAATTATGAAATATGGCACAATTAAAGAGATAATCTTGTTTAGTAATCTGACCAACAGTTGTGACCATCATAAATTAAAAAAATTCACTTTTCTTTGAAATAACTTTGGATACAACTCTTTGTCCTAGAAGCTTTCGGCACAAATGATTACTCTCCTTTTGCTGATCACATTCAATATCTT
>NW_015576261.1:0-236 GCF_001515605.1 Sinocyclocheilus anshuiensis | reverse complement strand
ACTTGACCACTTACAACAACCCAACTCAAACAGTACAACAAAATTAATCTTAAGATATTATGTCCTAGCCCATCTGATTACAATATCCTAAAAGAAATATATTTTACACATCTAATCTATAGCAAAATATAACATTCAATTACTTACATGGCACAAATTAACTCTTTTCAGATGATCTTGACAAATCTGACAAAAAATATAAAAAGGCAATTACAAAAAGATTAAAAGAAGTATAG
>NW_015576260.1:0-236 GCF_001515605.1 Sinocyclocheilus anshuiensis | reverse complement strand
CTTTTGAACCTGTCTTAGTTTGTTTACCTTGGCTATTCAATGTTAGAATGGAATAGAATATTCATTCATTTCTAAAACATTTCTGTCATTCATTTGTTTAAAAATTATTTGTCTTTTTAAACAAATAACTGATAATGGCTTCTGATCTTTTTCACTTTATTGATGTTTTTCAGGTGGATCTGGTCAGCGAAAATTGAATGTGGTTGCTCCGGAAGTTGAAGGATACACAGGTTCCT
>NW_015576259.1:0-236 GCF_001515605.1 Sinocyclocheilus anshuiensis | reverse complement strand
TACCTCAGGTTTCCCCACAGCTGTCCAGCTTTTACTCTGAAGCAGGAATGCAGCGCTACTCTGACATACACTCTGCGGTGGATTCAAGACAAAATGTAACCCACACCACTTGACCCCTGCGCCCCAAATCTCCATTCTCTCCTCCTCCTCCTCTTCCCCTTTGTCTTCTGCTTGATCCGCTCCTCCACTCTCCTGTTTCACAAACAGGCTTTAGTCACATGTCCTTGGGTTTCTTT
>NW_015576258.1:0-236 GCF_001515605.1 Sinocyclocheilus anshuiensis | reverse complement strand
CTAAATATCACTAAGAAAAGTAGGAGAAGCCACTGAATATAATAAATTCTCAAATATAATAAATTACTTGCGCTTCGAATGAGCAGACGAAACACAGAGTAGATGCGGTCTTGCTTTCGGAGGTGAATGTCAGCTCTTTGGGAATGCAGTTGTGGTAGACCGTTCTGGGAGGCAGTTATACAGAAATACTTTGACAGACTTTGCTCGGGCACTTCAGAATGACCATGACAACATTT
>NW_015576257.1:0-236 GCF_001515605.1 Sinocyclocheilus anshuiensis | reverse complement strand
TGTAAATAATGTTCAGTTTCTTGCACAGACTGATTGTTTTGCTTCTTAAGACCTCAATGTATCGTCAGGAGACACGGGTATTCAATTTTTTTTTTACTCCGAGTGATGGTAGCCATTGGCTTGCATTAAATGAGTCACCAAGGACCACAGTTACAGCTAATAATTTTTTAAGATTCTACTGAAGAAAAACTCTTGGATGGCCTGAGGATGTGTAAATTAACAGCAGATTTTCATTT
>NW_015576256.1:0-235 GCF_001515605.1 Sinocyclocheilus anshuiensis | reverse complement strand
GAATGAGAGTCCAAACAGCTGATGAAAACATCAAAATAATCCACATGTTTCAATAATCCACATGTTTCACTGGAGAAAGCAACAAGAGAACGCATATTTTAGCAATGGGTTAAAGTTAAAAAGTCTTAAAGGGCTAAAAACCCAAAAATGAAAATTCTGTCATTAATTACTCATTTTCATTTTCCAAATTTTCATTCATCTTCGGAACATAAATTAAGATATTTTTGATGAAATC
>NW_015576255.1:0-236 GCF_001515605.1 Sinocyclocheilus anshuiensis | reverse complement strand
AATTATTCTTATTTCAAAAATAAAAATATTTTGTGTAATAGAAAATATAATTTGTAAATAAATTAAATAATTATACATATTTATAATATGCATTAAATATAAATATAAAATATATATTAATTGTATATACCCATATGTATACAAATATTTTGTGCAATTAATAAAAACATACTTTTATAACATGGAATGATTATATCCAGGGATTGAAATTAACTTTTTTACTCACCAGCCAATTT
>NW_015576254.1:0-236 GCF_001515605.1 Sinocyclocheilus anshuiensis | reverse complement strand
GATCATCGTTCTGAGAGAAAACCGGACAATGCAGTGTATTTTTTTTCACCTTTTCTATGTCTAAAACCCAAAATGTCAAAATTTGACATTTGTCAGATTCAGCCTAGGAAATCTTCAATAGTTCTTTAACGATTTTGCACAAGGACAAGAAACATAACGTGTTATAATTGTTTTCAAATGTAGAAGAGAGAACACAATGTGTTTTATTTGTTTTAATCTGCCTTGAGGCATTGTAA
>NW_015576253.1:0-235 GCF_001515605.1 Sinocyclocheilus anshuiensis | reverse complement strand
GAATGGGTGCCGTCAGAATGAGAGTCCAAGCAGCTGATAAAACATTACAATAATCTAAACAAGTCCAGTCCATCAATTAATGTTTTATGAAGTGAAAAGCTGCATGTTTAGATTTGTTTATTACAAACACACAGCTTTTGACTTTACAAGATGTTGAACTGGAGTTGTGTGGATTATTGTAATAGTTCTCTCAGCTGTTTGGACTCCCATTCTGACGGCACCCATTCACTGCAGA
>NW_015576252.1:0-236 GCF_001515605.1 Sinocyclocheilus anshuiensis | reverse complement strand
GAAAGTTAATAAAGTGGGAAGTTGCAGTTTAGGGTCAGCGATATCATATTTGCAAAATATTGGAACTAATTTCGGTTAATTTTTTGTTTTTTACTTGTTTTCATTATCAATATCTGGCAACACTGATCGCTGGCGCTTAAACTGACAGTAATTTAAAAAGCCCACAGACAGATTATTGCTGACAGGATACCACATTCGCTAAGGCAAACGCACAAAACCATGATATTATCTGTCAG
>NW_015576251.1:0-236 GCF_001515605.1 Sinocyclocheilus anshuiensis | reverse complement strand
GATACGTAAATATTTGTTCGACGTTTGAGTAACGGCTAAATACAACAATGGTATAAAGTTATATTATCAATATACTAGTTGTAAACAAAGCGCTCAAGTCTGTATATTTATTCATTGTTACCTTTCAAAATGAATTAAAACCATCAGAGACACAACAATGCAAAACATCCATATAGAGAGAATTGTATTTTCACTATTTTGTTATATTATGTATTCTATAAAGTTTGTGTATTGCT
>NW_015576250.1:0-236 GCF_001515605.1 Sinocyclocheilus anshuiensis | reverse complement strand
TAATCGCGATTAGACGGTTATTTAATTATCGCGACAGGCCTAATCTAGAGTCATGAAATTATTATTTTTAGTCATCAACTATGTTTTTGACCTGTTGTTTTATGTTCAAGTCTATTTTAAGCAGGCTACACTAGTCAGTTTTCTTAACGGTGAAAAGGCTAAACCAGCCTGCAATGACAACGAGAATTAGAAACGTCGTTTGCACTGCGCTCTTGCGTTACTTGATCTTTTTATTT
>NW_015576249.1:0-236 GCF_001515605.1 Sinocyclocheilus anshuiensis | reverse complement strand
TTGGATGATGACTGGTGATCTTTTACATGTTAATGACATTAATTAAGAGTCGTTTGCAAGGCAGAGAGCTGAAACCATTCATTTGCTCGCAAGTTCACGATTATTTGTGATTCATAGATTTCACATCTGAAAGAGAGGCATACGTGCATTTTCTGTACGTTCATTCTATGAATCACACGTAAGCATATTTCAGAGATGATCGTAAGATCAAATTTAGGATGGTTTCTGCGCAACAT
>NW_015576248.1:0-236 GCF_001515605.1 Sinocyclocheilus anshuiensis | reverse complement strand
TATGCACAGGTTAGAGCTTCAATGCACAGCCAGCTGAGTTTACAGTTTCGTTTGAACACTAATGCTGAGTTAGTGCTTCTGGCAAATAAAGAGAAAGCAAATCCACATATGCTGCAAAGTTCTCTCTCAGTGAGAGAAAGTTGCTCCATGAAATGTTAAGAGAAAATCATGCGAAGAAAAAATATATTTCATGATTTATGAAATGAAATGTTATTTTCAATGCACAAAGACAATTT
>NW_015576247.1:0-235 GCF_001515605.1 Sinocyclocheilus anshuiensis | reverse complement strand
GCAGAGGGAGAGGGGGTTAGGGGGAGGGGCCACATTGCAGGGGGCTGGAGAAAAAGAAGGGACCACCACTCAGAGCTGAAGCAATAACGTCCCTTTTCTCCATTAACTACAAATGTGGCAGCCTATTGGCACTGAGAGCAGATATTTAATGATGTGAACTGAAATTCCAAACCTCAGGTTTCACATGACGATATTTATCCAAAGCGACTTACAAATGAGGACAATAAAAGCAGTC
>NW_015576246.1:0-235 GCF_001515605.1 Sinocyclocheilus anshuiensis | reverse complement strand
GGTCTGAATACTTTCCGTACCCACTGTATATACACACATACACACTACCGTTCAAAAGTTTGGAATCAGAATTATTTTTTATGTTTTTTAAAAGAGTTTCTTATGCTAATCAAGGCTGCATTTATTTGATAAAAAATACAGGGAAAAAATTTAATATTGTGAAATATTATTACTATGTAAAATAAAAAAATTCTATTTTAATATACATTAAAATCTAATTTATTTCTGTGATGCA
>NW_015576245.1:0-236 GCF_001515605.1 Sinocyclocheilus anshuiensis | reverse complement strand
TGGTAGTTTCTCTCCCCTGGATTCTGCCTTACCACTCGATTCTGGAACACAGATCAGATCACAGATGCTGAGTGGGCGAGAATCTCACTTTGGCAGACACTCTTTCTCTGCAAAATGGCGGCGTGATTCTGCCTTTGACAAGATATCCAATGCCAAATTGTATTAACAGAACAATGGCTTGTTTTATACTGTGACAGGGTTTCTGCAGACTTGAACAAGTTAAATTTAAGACTTTT
>NW_015576244.1:0-236 GCF_001515605.1 Sinocyclocheilus anshuiensis | reverse complement strand
GATTCCACGGTTTGATTACATCTTAGTGTTGGGTGATTTTAATATTCATTTATGTTGCCCCACTAAACCCCTTGTAACTGAATTTAAAAATCTTATTGACTCATATGGTTTTGTGCAGTGGGTGCAAGAGCCTACTCATGCTCATGGTCACACGTTGGACTTGGTTCTTTCACATGGATTCCAAATATCATACTTGTTTTTCTGACCACAGACTGGTACTTTTTTCCTCTCATTTT
>NW_015576243.1:0-236 GCF_001515605.1 Sinocyclocheilus anshuiensis | reverse complement strand
TTGTTGCATGTACAAGTTTTCATACATTTATTTATTTATTTTTTTAGAAAATTGTTCGACAAACGTGATGTACTTTTCATACTTTTTTTTTATATATATATAATAGTTCCAATAGTTAATATGAACTGTCAATGTTTTTAAAGGTGTTTTTATACTAAACACACTAATACTAAATAGCATGCTGTCAATTCTGAAATAAAATAAAATACATTGCATGTTCTTAAATGTCCATTCCA
>NW_015576242.1:0-236 GCF_001515605.1 Sinocyclocheilus anshuiensis | reverse complement strand
TATACATTGCACCATAGGCCCCGCCCTATACCGTTTAGTATACCATACTAGACTTTGCGCATGGACACTGCAAAGGTTGTAATATGATGTTGATGTCACACTCTCCGGTGTCTTTTTTTAAAAAGATACTTCTACATTTACTGTATATTACACCCAAACTGTAAAAATATGTAATCTACTTCACTTTACTACAATACTTATATCCTGCTGATTTTAAGTTTGGGGTCTTTTAATTC
>NW_015576241.1:0-236 GCF_001515605.1 Sinocyclocheilus anshuiensis | reverse complement strand
TTACAATTTAAATCTGCATTGTTAAATACTGTCATGATGTATACTTTACTATTTCAATTATTTTTTATTCCAAGTTACAGCGCTGCAAATGAGATTTGTTTGCGTTACAGTGATAAAAACTGGGGTAGAAAACATAAAAAATGTCACAGTGCAAAAACTTTTAAAGGTCCTAAATATGGCTTCATTTTCGTGAAATAGTTTTTTCTAATTTCATGATAGTTTTTTTTTTTTTTTTG
>NW_015576240.1:0-235 GCF_001515605.1 Sinocyclocheilus anshuiensis | reverse complement strand
CTTAGACATGTGATCTGAATTACTGCGTACTTTACACAAAGCAGAATTTTAATTTGCATTCCTGAGTTTGATATAAGGATAAAATATTATAATATATTCTGTTTATAAAACTATATAAAATAATCTTCTATGCCAAGTCAAGTTGTTACAGTACTATTGGATACATATTACTTCTCACAGAAGTAAGTGCAGATATTTAGTGTCATAATTCACAATATTCTGGATTATCATTGCT
>NW_015576239.1:0-235 GCF_001515605.1 Sinocyclocheilus anshuiensis | reverse complement strand
GTTTCAATTCACCATCACATACCGGCCAGGCAACCGTAACTGTAATGCTGACGCATTGTCACGAATGCACTCACCAGATGCACCCACAGAACCTGATCCAATTCTCCCTCCAGCCCTAATTGTAAGCCCCATTGTTTGGAACATCGACAGGGACATCCAAGCCGCCACTCTCAACGAACCAGCTCCGCTCGGAGGCCCAGAAGGGAAGACGTATGTTCCCACATCTCAACGACTA
>NW_015576238.1:0-235 GCF_001515605.1 Sinocyclocheilus anshuiensis | reverse complement strand
CTATACTGCTATTACAGCTGCTATTTTGATTTCTGGCACCTGTGATAGAAATGAGGAGAAATGCCATTTGTGGCAAACATTGTCAACTTGTGCGGATCATATCTATAAAAAGTGATACAAGCCATTAAAGGGATAGTTCACCCAAAAATGAAAATTATTCCATAATTTACTCACCCTCAAGTCATCCTAAGTGTAAATGACTTTCTTCTTTCAGACAAACACAATCAGAGTTATA
>NW_015576237.1:0-235 GCF_001515605.1 Sinocyclocheilus anshuiensis | reverse complement strand
GGGAAAAAGGTGGATATGCCTAATATGAAGTGTGATCATGAGCAAATATTGCTCAGCTGATCCTGAGCAATATTTCCTTCTTGAGACAAAATCTGAAAGTCCAAGAAAAAACAAGCTGTGAGAAAAACAGTCCAGAGGTCACAAAAAGCAAATGTTAGCTGAGTAAAGGTAATGTGTGCACATGCTTTATGCACTATGTTAAGGGTCGATCCCTTACCCGGCATTGGGCACGCGC
>NW_015576236.1:0-235 GCF_001515605.1 Sinocyclocheilus anshuiensis | reverse complement strand
GGTGGACCGGCAGATATTCCGCTTCAGTGAGGACGGCATGGTCAACGCCCGCTTTGACTACACCTATGACAATAGCTTCCGAGTCACCAGCATGCAAGGAGTCATCAACGAGACCCCGCTTCCAATAGATCTTTATCAGTTCGACGACATTTCCGGTAAGGTTGAGCAGTTTGGGAAATTCGGCGTCATCTATTACGACATTAACCAGATCATATCAACAGCTGTCATGACCTAT
>NW_015576235.1:0-235 GCF_001515605.1 Sinocyclocheilus anshuiensis | reverse complement strand
TTTTTTTTTTTGGATTGAGCTAATGTAGGGTTTTGCAATTATCGGAAGACCAATTACACAGTCAGAATCCTGATAAATTCAGCAAACGTGTTCTATTTAGCGAAATATGTAAATATATGCGTATGTGTTTTCAACATTGAAAATTAAAATAATAATAATAATAAATAAAATAAAATAAAATAAAAAATCTTAAGCATATTAAAATGATTTCTGAAGGATCATGTGACACTGAAGA
>NW_015576234.1:0-235 GCF_001515605.1 Sinocyclocheilus anshuiensis | reverse complement strand
GTGCATTACCAAGACTCTGTGTCCTGCAGAGATACACACAAACACGCACACTTTGTTCTACCTCTCACTTACATGCACATGTGCACACACTCTCATTTTTTATCGGCCCATCTTGTTCCTTCTTCCCCGCTAACCCAACCACGGATACACAAACTAAAAATAGTTCCCCTTTCTGTGACAATGCCACATGCGAAAAATCCACATCCTCTCTCACATCAGTGTGTACAGATGGAGC
>NW_015576233.1:0-235 GCF_001515605.1 Sinocyclocheilus anshuiensis | reverse complement strand
GGGCACTCAGCTGGACGCCGGCAATCCAAACCCGGGGGTCTGGGAAGAGATCTGCAACATAACGGATCTCAATCTACGCACCTCACGTAGCGGGATTCAGCTCAGGTGTTAGAAGCAGAAATATCTTCCCTCTTAGAGAAAAAATAAGACGAGTTCCAGTGGGGAAAACTCAGAAAGACTATTACTCCCGTTATTTTCTAATTCCAAAGAAAGACGGGGGTTTACACCCAATAAT
>NW_015576232.1:0-235 GCF_001515605.1 Sinocyclocheilus anshuiensis | reverse complement strand
CAATTGGTGGCTGACTAAATACTTTTTTTCCCCACTGTAACTGTTGTTTCCTTACCCCCAGAAGTCTATTAAGTCTCTGCGATTCCGATTCTCCTCAGCCCCGGTTCATCTCCAGGATTCCTGCAACTACCAGAACCCAGATTACCACGAAGCTAAGAAACCCAGAACTTTCACATATTTCTCATACTCGCCTGCCTTCGATCCTGACCATCACAGCATTGACAATAAACCCCTC
>NW_015576231.1:0-235 GCF_001515605.1 Sinocyclocheilus anshuiensis | reverse complement strand
GTGTGTGTGTGTGTGTATATATATATATAAAAATAATAAAAAAAAAACGAGTAGAGTCTAAACAGACTCAATTTGAGAAAGCCAAAAATAGCTCAAATTGCCAGTCAAATGAACGAAATAGACATTCAAAAATGCGTAAAGCAGACAAATAAAAACTTGGTTTTTGTTTACAGTTTGAGTGATATAAGAACATTCAAGAGCTTTAGCTGGATGAGGAAAAGGAGAATGATTGGCA
>NW_015576230.1:0-235 GCF_001515605.1 Sinocyclocheilus anshuiensis | reverse complement strand
GTGTGTGTGTGTGTGTGCGTGTGCGTGTGTGTATGACGGATGGAGAAACCAATGGCTCGATTCTAAGGAGATCGATTGGAATTGGAGTCCTCTACCTGGATTTATCGTGTCTGGCGAGCTCGTCTTCGCTGCCGCTGCCCGTCTGGAGCTCGATGGTGTTGGAGGAAGGCTCCTCGTCCTCCGCCGCTTGGATGGCCACGGTGATGGTCACCGGAGCGCTGATCTCCCGCGGCTC
>NW_015576229.1:0-235 GCF_001515605.1 Sinocyclocheilus anshuiensis | reverse complement strand
AACAGACTGCTATCCTCCGACTCAAACATGTGAAAGTGAACACAGGCGAGAGAGAGAGAGAGAGCGACAGGGGGAGAGAGATAAGCAGAGGAGTTGCGTTTTGCACAGAAGGTGTGTTGTGAATCAGGGAGAGAGAGTGAGAGACACTAAACAAAAGTTCACACCCACCCAGCCCTCCCTCCAAACCAAAAGTATGTTGGCAGCCGGCCGCACGTGTCCACCTGACATGCACCTC
>NW_015576228.1:0-235 GCF_001515605.1 Sinocyclocheilus anshuiensis | reverse complement strand
GTCGGTACTTCTGCAGCGATGTAGGACGATTTTGAAGTTGTAGGATAAAATGAGATGGGAGTTTTTCGACCTACCTTAACTGTTTCGAATGGGACTGCACAGAGTATGCATGCGCTTTGGAGAGCTACACAAGACGAGCATTTGAGGTTAAAAAGTATATCATTTTTATTCTTTTTTAGAAAATGACCGAGCAGACACAAGCTTTGAGAATATGCTGCGGAGCATTTAGAACATC
>NW_015576227.1:0-235 GCF_001515605.1 Sinocyclocheilus anshuiensis | reverse complement strand
GTATCGGCCCCAAAAAACCCATATCGGTCGGGCTCTAGTCTTTACCCCCCTTAAAGTCCCCTTTTTCCAAAAGCATCGCATCCCCCATCCCTTTCCCTTCAGGAGACAAGCTCTTCCCCCCAAACCCTGGTCCCCAACCCCTCCACGTGGTACATTCATTTGCTGACCCCTGGCCCAACCACCATGCACACTTCATATTCTGATTCTAATCAATGTCATGCAGGTCAGTCCATTC
>NW_015576226.1:0-235 GCF_001515605.1 Sinocyclocheilus anshuiensis | reverse complement strand
GTATTTTTTCAGCGCTTTTACAAAACGGTTTCTGTGGGCCGAAGCTCGCAGTCAAACCTGTTTTCTCCAAACATCTGTCATCCTCTCGCCCTCTCACACTTTTCTCTGAGCACTACAGCAGAATTTCCCCGTGTACTGTTAGGAGCGAAGACAGAAATCTGTCAACTAACGTGACGCAGTAAACACCTTGAGCAATAAAAACTATCCTAAACAACTCCGTGCTTGTACAAGCATC
>NW_015576225.1:0-235 GCF_001515605.1 Sinocyclocheilus anshuiensis | reverse complement strand
GGGGCTCTATTAACTATTAACCCTCAAACATACAGAGCTTTACCAGTCTCTGCATGTGAGTAGTGTCGCCCATGGCCAACTAATTGCTGATTTGAGATATTTTACTGGCATTTTCATGTATTTAGATGTGTCCATATTACTAAATTTAAAAGTAGTGAGCGATATTATATTTTGCCCGTGTGTCATTCTCAATGGAATCAGCCAGGAAAGAGTTAAGAAGTTGTTTACTATAATC
>NW_015576224.1:0-235 GCF_001515605.1 Sinocyclocheilus anshuiensis | reverse complement strand
AGTAAAGCCCTGTTCAGACTACACGATTTGAGCCCCATTTTGGCATGATCTGCTTGATGTAGGGTGTCATGGGGATTCATAAATGACAATTGACGCAAGATTCAATTGTTTCATCTCATGTAGTGTGTCATAGTGGACGACAGCTGATGCCACGTCTGTGACGCTTCACGACGTCACCACAGAAAGACTAGAATGTTTCTTTTTTTTTTCCGTCATCCACGACTGGTTCCATCAC
>NW_015576223.1:0-235 GCF_001515605.1 Sinocyclocheilus anshuiensis | reverse complement strand
GCCAAACAACACGGGAGGACGGTGAGACGAGGCTGAGATACTTCAGTGGGAAGATTAGTTAAAAAAAACTACTTTAAAAATGACATAAATGTTTAAAAAGAGTTTTTATTAGATTTTTTTTTTAAGGCTCTGTTTGAACATCTAAAAATACTTTAAGGCTGTATTTCCTTTATTTGTCTTAATTCGTACTTTTTTTTGAGTTTTTTATTTGTTTTATTCAGACACTATTTCCTTT
>NW_015576222.1:0-235 GCF_001515605.1 Sinocyclocheilus anshuiensis | reverse complement strand
ATCTCACAATTCTTTTTTTCTCTTGAGTTTCTATTAAATAATTTTGAAAAAGTCAAAATTGTGAGATAGAAACTCAGAACTGCCACAAAAGTCTTTATTGTGAGATTTTGTGAGATTTTAATTTTGATTTCATTATTTCTTGGTGGAACAAAAGCTTCCAGAGGAAACAGTATCATGAGCTGCTCACGTATAAATAAACACAGTGCCGCTGTTAGGGGTATGTTTGGTTTTTGTC
>NW_015576221.1:0-235 GCF_001515605.1 Sinocyclocheilus anshuiensis | reverse complement strand
TTTATGGGCTAATTTTCATTTTTGGGTGAACTAACCCTTTAAAAATGGTAAATCTGACTCAAGATAGGCAATTCTTATAGAATCTCCTCAGACCATGCTTAGAACTCTATCTAGGAATAAAAGTCTTCTTTCTGTGGATTCCTGCTCACATGGGATTATGTGAAATTAAATAACAGATGAGTTGGAAAAAAAGCCTTTAAAGGGGTCATATGATGCTTTTTTAAAGATCATTATT
>NW_015576220.1:0-235 GCF_001515605.1 Sinocyclocheilus anshuiensis | reverse complement strand
GTCCACTCTTGAGTCTACGATCATCACCAGCCATTGGTTAATGCAATACTTTCAGTTTAAATCAAGGTCCTTTGAACAGAGACAAAAACCTACTTTCGTCTTCTGCTGTTTTTTGTCTTCTAACCAGTAATCCATTTGATCCTCAATATCATCAATAGACGTTCCCTGATCATACACTGGCACAAAAGCTGCATTTGTATTGGGTTCATAGACTGGAAACTCCACTTTAGGTTTC
>NW_015576219.1:0-235 GCF_001515605.1 Sinocyclocheilus anshuiensis | reverse complement strand
GTTATGAGTCCGACTCTCTAACCATTAGGCCACGACTTCCCCTACTTGGTAGGGACCTGTCTTATATTAGAAGTCTGAACTCCCTTCAAAGTCTGGAAAGATGGAAGATGAGCCAAAAGGAAGAGAAAGAACGACACAGAGAGAGACGAACAGAAGAAGGAGAAACTCCTATTTTGTCTGAAACTGGTAGAATTGGACCTGAGAAATGAGTGGAGGATAAAAAAAAAAAAAAAAA
>NW_015576218.1:0-235 GCF_001515605.1 Sinocyclocheilus anshuiensis | reverse complement strand
CCTTTAGAGTGGCCTCTGAAGCATAAAAAGTCCTGCTATGAATGCCAGAAGTGGCTAGAGTGCTCTACGCATACTCTGAGAGCCCGAACTGCTCATCATCTGGGTTAGGAAGAGCTAGAAGGGTGATGACTTGTGCTCTGAATGGAGAGCACTTAAGGCACATAGCCATGTCTTGGTTTGAGGACAACTTTACAGTTGTTAGGCCCAAACTCAAGGCATGAAGCACTGACTGACA
>NW_015576217.1:0-235 GCF_001515605.1 Sinocyclocheilus anshuiensis | reverse complement strand
GAGAACTGTCTAACTCTCATTTTTTTGTCTTCTGTGATCAAACTCGCCACAGCTGGTATGTGCACACTCAGGATCGTTATGTTATAGTGATTGACTGTTTGTGTTTGTGATATAAATTGGTCATAATATAATTTATAGTTCCCTTTTTTTATGTGTAGTATTTGCATTAATATAAAAGTGAATTTCTTTCTCTCATGGTCATTTTCTCTGTTCCTCTCTCTTTTGCTGACTTTTC
>NW_015576216.1:0-235 GCF_001515605.1 Sinocyclocheilus anshuiensis | reverse complement strand
TTCAGGATTCTTTGATGAATAAAAAGTTAAAAAGAAGCATTTATTAAAAATATAAATCTTTTCTAATGATATAAATCTTCGCTATCACTTCTTATCAATTTAACACATCCTTGCTGACTAAAAGTTTTAATTTCTTTCAAAAAAAGAAAGAATAAAAATGGACTGACCCCAAACTTTTGAATGGTAGTGAATATTGTTAGAAAAGATTTCTGTTTTAAATAAATGCTCTTCTTTT
>NW_015576215.1:0-235 GCF_001515605.1 Sinocyclocheilus anshuiensis | reverse complement strand
TGGAGTGGGATGTTGTAAAATCCTGAAGTTAAGTCCATGGTGCTGTAAAGGGCATTACATCCTAAGGCTGCAAGACAGTCAGCTTGATGTGGTAAAGGGTGGGCGTCTTCGATGGTTTTAGCATTGAGCCAGCGGAAATCGGTACAAACCCTCAGATTACCATCTGTTTTCCAGACCATCACTAAAGGCGATGCATACTCACTGACAGACTTGCTGATTATGCCTTTCACCTCCA
>NW_015576214.1:0-235 GCF_001515605.1 Sinocyclocheilus anshuiensis | reverse complement strand
GCTGCAGTGAAAAATAGTCATACTGAAACTATTGCTGGTAATGCTATATTATGAAATAAGGAGACGTGGCACATATACACAGTCAGAAGTCAGAAAGAGCTTTATTGCCAAATATGTTTGCACTTACAAGGAATTTGTTTTAGTGTCACAAGCTTACAGTACACTGGGTCACACTGTAAAAAATCAAAAAGTTGAGAAAACTTCAAAGTTTAAGGCAACCAGCTTCAGCAGATTT
>NW_015576213.1:0-235 GCF_001515605.1 Sinocyclocheilus anshuiensis | reverse complement strand
GGGAGGGAAGGGCACAGGCATTGAGAAACGAAAAACAAAAGGGCAATCCGATCCAAAAAGAGAGATAAAATGAGAGAGAGACGAGAGTTTGGTCTGATTTAGATGACAAAGGCAGTCTCCATGGTTAGTGTGGGTGAGGAGGAAGGTGAGTCTCTTACAGGGCTCTCTCAGAGAAAACCTGGGGTTCGTCTGTCATAACGCTGCAATAACAGGTCACACACAGAGAGGAGATACA
>NW_015576212.1:0-235 GCF_001515605.1 Sinocyclocheilus anshuiensis | reverse complement strand
GAGGGGTTAATGATTAAACTACACAAAATGGGAGTAAGAGGTAAACATTTTTATTGGATTTTAGATTTCTTAAAAGTAAGATCAATTCAAGTTAAAATAGGAGCAGAAATTTCAAATAAGCATATGGTAGAAAATGGAACACCACAAGGGAGTGCTATAAGTCCTACATTTTTTACCGTTATGATAAATTATATATTTAATAATGTACCGAATGGCATGAATAGATCATTGTTTG
>NW_015576211.1:0-235 GCF_001515605.1 Sinocyclocheilus anshuiensis | reverse complement strand
ATCTCTATCTGATAATAACCTGATTTTAAGTCAAGGACAGAGAACTACCTCGAACCAGTCAACATCGAAAAGACTTCCTCCAGATTCGGCAAGGCGTATGTATCCTTGATGGTTTGCAAGTTGAGCTTTCTGAAATCAATACACAGATGAACAGAGTTGTCCTTCTTCCTTACAACCACTATAGGGGAACCAAAGGGAGATTCTGACTCTCGAATGATTCCAGCAGCTAACAATT
>NW_015576210.1:0-235 GCF_001515605.1 Sinocyclocheilus anshuiensis | reverse complement strand
GCATCAATGCCTGAAGTGGCCCACATCCGTTTGCTATCTGGGTAATTAATGACATAATTTTCCTTTTTGAGTGAACTAACCCTTTAAGCTTAGTGAATATTACTTACAGTAAGCACTAGAACTAGAGACTTTTTTTTTTAATTATTATCAAAAGGAAAGAAAAGATGCACAGTGGCAAATCTTTTGCATAGTTTTTTGTAGTAATTCAATTGTTTTAATATGAATATTGTTTTAA
>NW_015576209.1:0-235 GCF_001515605.1 Sinocyclocheilus anshuiensis | reverse complement strand
GCGAACCTGCGGGCTGTCTCTGCTGCTCGAGATCTCCCTGTCGCCCTCCTCTTTCACTGAAACATCACATTGAACGAAAGGGCACTGATTAGCATGAGTTAGTTAGCCCAAGTGTTTCAGTAGACCCTGCTTTGGCAAGTTATCACATGTTCTGGTGTCAAAGGTTTCCACACATCCTCTGATGGTCCCGCGCGTGCTTGTAATTCTGTCATGCATTTTTCAGATTTTATTTTCA
>NW_015576208.1:0-235 GCF_001515605.1 Sinocyclocheilus anshuiensis | reverse complement strand
CATGGAGATGGACAAAGGACAAGGCAAACGGAATATGAGAGAGAATGAAGATGAAGATGTATCAAGAAGACGAAACTATGAGCAGAGATTAACAGTGTTGGTGGAGGTCGTGGGGGAAGACAGAATTACGATGATGGAGTTACTGAAAAAAGTACGAGAAGAATGTGGAGTGGTAATCGGTTGCAGATATAAAAATCCAAGAGAATATGAACTGACAATGAATGAAGAGAAAGGA
>NW_015576207.1:0-235 GCF_001515605.1 Sinocyclocheilus anshuiensis | reverse complement strand
AAACATGACGAGCACAATAAATATAACAAGGCAGAAGTGTTAAATTAGGTAGAAATTTGAAAATTGTAGGAATGTAAGAAATGTTAGCGTTTAAAGAATGAAGTGCTTGCGCACAATTTAGGTGGCTCATAGCAGATATTATGTTAAATATGTACATTTGCACAGATTGTCTTTAGTGCACATTGGGTGCGTTGAGTGCGGATGTATGTAAACTGACCATTGTGCAGTTGTGCAA
>NW_015576206.1:0-235 GCF_001515605.1 Sinocyclocheilus anshuiensis | reverse complement strand
TGTGCCACGAACTGTGAACATTAAACGTGCAATGTCCACGTTCTCAACTCCATGGTCTCCTCTCACCCTGTAATGACCATAAAGTTGGTCAAGACAATGTTTTAATACTTAACATAATGCTCATTTATAAAGCATAATATAATGGTTCCTGGTGAAGAACATTAATAAAAATTAAGTGGAGTCTACAAACAAATAATTTTTATAAAATTCTCATATTGTGAAATATTACAATTTA
>NW_015576205.1:0-235 GCF_001515605.1 Sinocyclocheilus anshuiensis | reverse complement strand
GGTCCCTTTACGGCTGGTCCCTCCACGGCTCGTGCCTCAACGGCTAGTCCCTCCACAGTTCGTTCCTTCACGGCTGGTACCTCAACGGCCGGCCCCTCCACGGCTCGTGCCTCAACGGCCGGCCCCTCCACGGCTCGTGCCTCAACGGCCGATCCCTCCACGGCTGGTGCCTCTGCGGCTGGTTCCTTCACAGCTGGTGCCTCCGCGGCTGGTCCCTCCACGGCTCGTGCCTCAA
>NW_015576204.1:0-235 GCF_001515605.1 Sinocyclocheilus anshuiensis | reverse complement strand
CTGTCTGTCTGTCTGTCTGTCTATCTATCTGTCCGTCTGTCTGTCCATCTATCTGTCCGTCCATCTGTCTGTCTGTCCGTCTCTCTGTCTTGTCTGTCTATCTGTCTGTCCATCCGTCTCTCTGTCTTGTCTGTCTATCTATCTGTCTGTCTGTCCGTCTATCTGTCCGTCCATCTGTTTGTCCGTCCGTCTGTCTGTCTATCTATCTGTCTGTCTGTCTGTCTGTCCGTCTATC
>NW_015576203.1:0-235 GCF_001515605.1 Sinocyclocheilus anshuiensis | reverse complement strand
TGTGCACATGTAGTAGCACAAACAACTATACAGTGTGCTCTATGGCCACAATGTGTTCAACACAATTACACTTTTGAATAAAAAATGAAATGCATACCTGACAGCAGAGAGACACACAGCATTATGTGAGTTCTAGTGCAAAGCTCCAGAGTCACACATGTGCGGTGTGGGGTTTTCTGATTACAGAATCCCAAATGACAATAATGCCACTTCGCTTATATACTCAGACCAGAAA
>NW_015576202.1:0-235 GCF_001515605.1 Sinocyclocheilus anshuiensis | reverse complement strand
TGTGTGCAGCCGAAGAAATAAAATCATACAGGTTTTGATAGAAAAGCCTTTACAGGAGCTCATTGTAAGAAACCATGCATAAAGTCATACACTCAAAAAAAGAAAAGCTGGTTCTTTAAAGGTTCTTTACATGTAGAAACAGTTCTATTTAGAACCGTATCATCTTGAAGAACCTTTCATATGCTATGATGGGCCTTTGCATTAGAGTTTAGATTTCTTTTTTCCCGTCTTTTTG
>NW_015576201.1:0-235 GCF_001515605.1 Sinocyclocheilus anshuiensis | reverse complement strand
GTGTCAAATAACGAGGACATGGATCCACACACTTCTTAAATGCCTCATTAGTGCTCGCCATGATTTTAAAGAGGAAAGATTACGTTCTTACCGGAATGCACGCTTCAAATAAAACAGTCGTGAAGACGAAGAAGAGGATGATGTGTTCTCCCGGCGCCTAATGACGTCATAGGCTGTCGCCGGCCAATGATATTGTCATTTTTAGATGTATGCTTCAGACACCGGTCACGCTGAA
>NW_015576200.1:0-235 GCF_001515605.1 Sinocyclocheilus anshuiensis | reverse complement strand
TTATATAAATGATTTGGGTAAGGAAATTCAAGCACAAAAAAACATTTTTATGCTGATGATACTATTATTTATACAATTGCTCCATCCATAACACAGGTGGTGAAAGAGCTTCAGATTGCATTTCAGTCGCTGGAAGATGCTTTGGTTAGTTTAATTTAATTAAAAATTAGTTTTAAATTCACAGAAAACATCTTACAAGTACTTGGGCATTTGGATTGATGATAAACTTTTGTTC
>NW_015576199.1:0-235 GCF_001515605.1 Sinocyclocheilus anshuiensis | reverse complement strand
TTTCTCTACCTCACTAACAGTAAATAGCGAGGCGTTCAATTGACTGTATTGCACCAGATTTAATGACCCTGTCCATGGCGGCACACTTAATGTACTTTCTGATCTTTCGGGCACACATTTGGAAGTATAATAATTTTGTACAAACTGCCTGCTATTTGTACAAGCTGGTGCACTTGGGTATTTACTGTGATTAAGAATAACTTGGATTGCTTTAGCTTTTCTATTTTGCCATAAA
>NW_015576198.1:0-235 GCF_001515605.1 Sinocyclocheilus anshuiensis | reverse complement strand
TTTTTTTTTCAAAATGCAATAAATCCATTGAATCAATATAAAATTAATTTTTCATATTGAAACATGGTTAATCCACATATGACAACCTCTGAAATTGGTCAATACTAATCCAAAGTACAAAGTAGATGAGGAAAACTACGATGCCGGGTGTATTCAAAGCACCACCATTACTGTCTAGACTCTAGAGTGCTTGGAATGGTGCGCTGTGATTGGTTGAGCGGATATATCGCATTCT
>NW_015576197.1:0-235 GCF_001515605.1 Sinocyclocheilus anshuiensis | reverse complement strand
GTTGTCATAGGTATATGTTTCAGTGCCTGTTCTGGACAGTAGGTGTGGCTGTCAGTCAGGTCCTTTTCTTCTCCAATTGTTTCTGAGGAAAATTATGATAATGAAAATTAGTCTTCTCCCTACATTTGGTCAGAACATTTATTGTAAAAACTCTGGCATCTGAATATCTATACAAAATTTACATGGTAACATGCTATGAGAAGGCTTCAGATCTGAAGGAAAATATATTTTTAAA
>NW_015576196.1:0-235 GCF_001515605.1 Sinocyclocheilus anshuiensis | reverse complement strand
ATATATCTTACAGTAAAAGTACGTTTGCAAAGCCTGCTGCAAAACCGTTACTGATTTACAGTGAAATGTAATGAACAAGCAAATATTGCTCTACTGAGACATTCGCATGATTTAAAATAACCACAGTCCTATTGCGACTTTACTTAAAATGTGGTTTATACTAGCGTAAAAACTAATTTAGTCACACACACTCTGAGTTCAACACAGTTTTATGATTCCAAAAAGCAAAAATAAA
>NW_015576195.1:0-235 GCF_001515605.1 Sinocyclocheilus anshuiensis | reverse complement strand
GTAGAAAAGTAGTAAAGACATTCTACAAAACAGTCAATGTGACTAGTGGTTCAACCTTATTCTTATGAAGCGACAAGAATACTTTTTGTGCGCAAAAACAAAACTAAAATAACAACTTTATTCATTAATCTCTTTTCTTGCCTGTCAGTCTCCTATGTAGCTGACACAGTGCAGCGATTCCGTGTTTACACCATACTTCAGTATTGGCCGGCTCTGTTCACGTGACGTGATGCAT
>NW_015576194.1:0-235 GCF_001515605.1 Sinocyclocheilus anshuiensis | reverse complement strand
GTTTCTACAACTTTCACTTTGGAGCAAAAATCTGGCTTTAAACTTTAAATAAATAAAGATTTGACATTTATCGTGAAAATTAGGGCTGGGCAAATTTTTTTTTTCGATTAATCGTTTTTTAAAATGATGTCGATTTGATATCAATTCTCAAAAGCTGTGAATCGATCTTTTCCGGTATTTATTTCACCATACATTTAAAACAAGATCTGATTAACGTGAATCTTATCATTAGTCT
>NW_015576193.1:0-235 GCF_001515605.1 Sinocyclocheilus anshuiensis | reverse complement strand
TGTCTTATATGTTTCGCTTGAAGCAAGTCGTTTAACAATAACTATTATTATTTATTTTTTTAATGTTTTATTTTTAGCAGCTATACAACGAAATAATATTATAAAATTATGTGGTCTTTTACATTTTCTAATGAAATAACCAAATAACCATGCATTTGACAGCAATTAATATTTTCAATTAATATATTCAATTTTGTCTTATTTTACGATAACTGTCCTTGCCATTAATAATAAA
>NW_015576192.1:0-235 GCF_001515605.1 Sinocyclocheilus anshuiensis | reverse complement strand
GGAAAACAAGTTTTAATTTCCCATTGACAGATATTCGTTCTTGTTTTAAACATAAACTTGTTTCATTTTGTTACATTTCTCAGAAAATAAGACTTTATATCTTCATTTTCCATCTCAAGTAAATGTATCTTTATTTAAGGATGTTTAGATATTTGTAATAGAAGACAATACTGAGGAAGACATTATTATTTTTATGCTCTAATTTAACACCCTTTTAAGGCATTCATTTATGGAA
>NW_015576191.1:0-235 GCF_001515605.1 Sinocyclocheilus anshuiensis | reverse complement strand
GCAAGTGGCCTTGTTCATCGAGATGCAGCCGCAGAAGTTTTCCACTGAACGCACTAAGGTAGCATTCCAGATATCACTTCTTAACGGAAGAGCACTGTTGTGGGCTAGGGCCATATGGAACGCTAATGGCGCCATATGGAACGCTAATGGCGCCATATGGAACGCTAAAGGAGCCATATGGAACGCTAAAAAGGCCATATGGAACGCTAAAAATGCCATAATTAATTCATATGAT
>NW_015576190.1:0-235 GCF_001515605.1 Sinocyclocheilus anshuiensis | reverse complement strand
ACTGCACATGTCACACAGACTTCCGGTGAAGAATATTGTCAGAGTCGAATTATAAAACGGGCATTAGATTTAAATGCAAAACCATAAATCACTCAATCACATTAGTGGCCAAGAGCAATATCTAAAATTGCTTTATGAAGTTAGTGGTCTGTAAATTACTCTATGTAACACTTTAGGACAGAGTTCCACCGATATGGATATGAAATATGTAAGCTGTTTGCAGTATTATCATGAA
>NW_015576189.1:0-235 GCF_001515605.1 Sinocyclocheilus anshuiensis | reverse complement strand
GATTCTGACTTACCACTGTTGTTTGATGAACTCATGAAAAACGGACCGAGAGAGAAAAGAACAGGGCAAGAGAAAAAAAAAAACGGTAATAGGAATGGAACAGAAACACGAATGGAAATGTGAATGACAAGCTAACCGGCTAACGAATGCTAACACGCTGTACACGCACTGCACTCGCGATTTAAAATTTAAAGCGAACGATCAAATTAGTCAGATTAGTTTGATAGATAATATC
>NW_015576188.1:0-235 GCF_001515605.1 Sinocyclocheilus anshuiensis | reverse complement strand
ACTGGTGGTTTTATTGTCATCATTATTTATCCATGACAGGCCTAATGTAAATGACCAGCCAAGGTTTCATCACAAAAGCACATTTAGCTAAATATTGTTTAATTATGAATATTGACCAAAATTACTCCATTTCAGGCCCAAGTAGGAAAAAAAAAGCTTATAAATAATAGTTCATTTAATAAGGCTAATATTTCATTAAATAAAAACCTTTTTAAAAATTAGACACATTTTGTAA
>NW_015576187.1:0-235 GCF_001515605.1 Sinocyclocheilus anshuiensis | reverse complement strand
GTCCTTCTACTTGGTCTCTTACCTACTGCTCGTGTTGCATTGAGTCACTCAGTCGGTTATAGAATATTGCACTGAGGCAGAAATAGCTCAGTAGGGAGAGTGTTAGACTGAAGATCTGAAGGTCCCTGGTTTGATTCTGGGTTTCGGCAGAGGGGGGCAGGAAGTGCTTTTTGGACACCATTCAGACTTAGCGGGTCAGTTGCTTTTCGCAGTGTCTCCTTCTGAGTCATTACTA
>NW_015576186.1:0-235 GCF_001515605.1 Sinocyclocheilus anshuiensis | reverse complement strand
GACTAATCGCTGCCCTAGCTGCCAAACAGGGCCGGTATGAAACTCTACATGATTACTACCAAAGACTTTGACGAGCTTACTTCGGAGCTTGCAATAAACCTGGGATGGGGAGGACATCAGCTTCAAGAGCCTTTTCCTCCGAAACCCCCACCCCATTGTAAGTCACCATTTAGGCATTGTAGCCTGCCATACAATGCCTATTCAACAACTGCGTGACCTGACACAGAAGGCCTTT
>NW_015576185.1:0-235 GCF_001515605.1 Sinocyclocheilus anshuiensis | reverse complement strand
TGGATTTTTTTTTAATTCTTTTATTATGATTTACTGTTATTATAGTATTATTATTTTATTATCTGAAAGAGTTTCAGAGTTTTTTTCTTTGGATCTATTGGGTTGTTCTTTCTCTCCTTCTTTCTTTTTTTGTATTTTTATGAAACATACTTTTTTCCTTGAATCTGTTGGTTGGTTAGTTTGTTTTTATTTATTTAATTAAATTTTAATTGTAATTTTATTTTCATTTTATTAT
>NW_015576184.1:0-235 GCF_001515605.1 Sinocyclocheilus anshuiensis | reverse complement strand
TCCTCCTCCTCCTCATCCAAACCTTGATTAACCTCCTCTTTCCCTCCCATGCACATTCACACAGGCACAATGTGCCTCAGAGGCCCTGACAGATGGGGCCAGGGCTGTTTCATGGGGGTTTCTCTGTGCAAACGGCAGCCTGGTTTGGTACTGTGTTGTCAGGCCAATGAATTGATTCCGACCACTATAGAAGATTCTCTCTGCCAGAGTGTCACAATGGCGACGAGTGTGGGGA
>NW_015576183.1:0-235 GCF_001515605.1 Sinocyclocheilus anshuiensis | reverse complement strand
GTGATGTCTCTCATTAAGGATCATTAGAGATGCAGGTAGGGCTGCAGAGGGGCAGGTGGTCTTGTGGGACAGACTCCAAGTGGAACTAAGAGTTGGTTAGTGTTTGTGGTCGGTCATGGTGTCTGAGTCTATGATGGCTGGAGTTGAGTGAGTGAGCAGACAGAGAGCAGGTCCTGCTCATGGGATCTCTGATGAGCTGCTTATGATGGGCTTTACACACACACACACACACACA
>NW_015576182.1:0-235 GCF_001515605.1 Sinocyclocheilus anshuiensis | reverse complement strand
CCACAAGATCTACCCAGCTGTGTCTCCTATGTGTGATCGATGTCAAGTTGCAGAGGGAACTTTGTCTCATGCCCAGAGATACTGGGAAGATATTTTCTCTTGGTATTCAGTGGCATATGATCCGACCCTTCCTCCTGAAATGGAATTGGCCATTGTTGGCTATTCTGACACAGTTTCCTCTTTGCCTTAGCATTTGCAGTTGGCATTAATGTTGGGCATGGTTGTGGCCAAGAGA
>NW_015576181.1:0-235 GCF_001515605.1 Sinocyclocheilus anshuiensis | reverse complement strand
TGCTCCTGGCTTCCCCTTGGCTCCTCCCACCCTCCACTCCCCCTTAGACTTTTTTGGACTATTTTAGTTTCTGCCTTTCTCCTGCTCCACGCCCTCCTCCAGAGCACCCACCCTCCCTCCTCAGTTGGACTTCGTTACGGCGCAGGGACGTGCCTTCTCGGGAGGGGCGAACTGTTACATGTATGCCTTATTTTCTGTTCTCTCCATTGTGACCTAGTTTTCCTGAGTTGCCTGA
>NW_015576180.1:0-235 GCF_001515605.1 Sinocyclocheilus anshuiensis | reverse complement strand
GAAGATTCAAATACAAATCATGCTCTTTCGACAGCATCCGTTAGTGCATTTACATGGACATGCTGGTAATTATCAAAAATTCATTATAATGTCCAGACAATACAATCCACATTTACACATTTTTTCTAATGTTTTTGATACGATGCTTTGATACAAAACAGACAGACAAACAGTTGTTTTGATAGATAGATAGGTAGGTAGGTAGGTAGATGATAGATAGATAGATAGATAGATA
>NW_015576179.1:0-235 GCF_001515605.1 Sinocyclocheilus anshuiensis | reverse complement strand
ATGTTTGAGTTATTTCACAATAAACAAATTGAAATTGTAGCCTATTTTGTGCAATTTATTTAAAGTGAACGGTAAACTTCTGATTGATCATGTTCTATTCTGGAACTAATGTTTATTATAAATCATAAACTGTCAGAATAAAAAGGTTGTATTTTATGGGTGTAACTGGCAGTCCCTTATGAAAATAAAACATGGTTGTACTGTACAGTGACTGTAGTATTTGTAGATTTCCATG
>NW_015576178.1:0-235 GCF_001515605.1 Sinocyclocheilus anshuiensis | reverse complement strand
AAATACACCCATATACAAGCAGGCATAATTTGGTGCCATTTTACTACCCATTGCTGTTCCCTTCACTTGTATATAGCAATCATTTTGAAACCGAAAGTAATTATTAGTCAAAACAATGTTTATAAGATCCAGCAAACATGCTGTACTACGTTTTACTCCACTCTGTCTTTGTTTTAGAAACTGTTCCACTGCCCGTAAGCCATCCTCATGAGGGATGTTGGTATATAGACTCTGA
>NW_015576177.1:0-235 GCF_001515605.1 Sinocyclocheilus anshuiensis | reverse complement strand
TTTTACTTGAGTATATTTTTTCAGTACTCTTTCCACCACTGCATCTGAGTCATAGATAGAGATTCTGGCAGAGGAGGACCTCCTGATGAAATAGAGCCGCAATAGTTACCCTTTTGTTGCGCTGTCCAGGTGCTAAATATTTGCCCTCAAAGCAAATAGGCAGCTTATAGGTCTTGATACAGCATTAACGGAGACCGTCTCAGGTTACTTATGTAACCATGGTTCCCTGAGTAGG
>NW_015576176.1:0-235 GCF_001515605.1 Sinocyclocheilus anshuiensis | reverse complement strand
GGCGTGGAGCGGCGCGTGAACTCTGATGACGCCGTCGCGAAGGTCCGTGACCTGAAGAAAACAGACAGTTAATTAGTTCCAGTAATCACCGGGACTTTTCACCGTTTGTATCAGTCCGCGGACGGTGTGCGTTTGAACAGGGACGCCATTGTTACGCCAGGAGGTGGCGCCAAATCTTAAAGAATGACTCAATAAACCGATTCACTCGGAAACTAGGAACTAAGCAAGGTATTGA
>NW_015576175.1:0-235 GCF_001515605.1 Sinocyclocheilus anshuiensis | reverse complement strand
TTAAAATTAATATTTCAGTTAGTTGTCAAGATAGCATTTTAATTTTATTTTTTTGATTGAGTTCAAGTTTTTTATATTAAGTTTTTTTCTAATATTTAGATTTTAAATTAGTTCAATTACTGAAAAAAAATTTTTTTTTTAGATTTTTAGGTTTAGTTTTAGTTAACAATAACAAAACTGATCTGGCTTTTTTCTCTCTCTCATTGAATTCAACATAAAATATAATCTGCCCGTT
>NW_015576174.1:0-235 GCF_001515605.1 Sinocyclocheilus anshuiensis | reverse complement strand
TTTATGAGTTTAATGAAAAGCTAATAATTAATTAAATCATAAAAACATTAAATTAAAACAAATAATTTCAAAATGAATCAAAATAAAACACTTACTGAAAAAATTACATATTTTATTTGTTTACAAGCATGTCATGTGACCATAACCAATGACAGAGAACAGTGAACATGCAAATGTGATACTTCATTAATAAAATATTTATTTTAAAATCTCAGGGGTACTTCAAATAAAAATA
>NW_015576173.1:0-235 GCF_001515605.1 Sinocyclocheilus anshuiensis | reverse complement strand
AAAATTAATTTGGAAAAAAATTAAACAATATAGTGACACCAATGCAAAAAATTTTTTCCATGCATTTCCTGCCTCAAGCAGTGTTATTATTGTTAACTATAAAAATGACTTTAATTAAATTAAACATTAACTGAAATCAAATAAAATATAAAAAACAAACTAATTTCAACGAGTTCTCATTTTCATTTATTTTGTTGAAGTTTTAAAATAAATAAAAATACATAAACTAAAACTT
>NW_015576172.1:0-235 GCF_001515605.1 Sinocyclocheilus anshuiensis | reverse complement strand
ATTGCTTCCATTGTCCTCATTTGTAAGTCGCTTTGGATAAAATGTTAATTTTTACTTTTATTTTACTTTTATTTTTGCACACTCGCAATAAAAAGAACAGTTGTGTCTTGTAATTAAGCAAACAAACAGGATGCACGCTCTGTCATCTCGGTTCTTGGTTTCCTTTCCGTGAACCAGGGGCAAGTTCAAGCTCAAACCGGTGTGTAACGTTTTGCTACGGTTTCCGGTTTGAACG
>NW_015576171.1:0-235 GCF_001515605.1 Sinocyclocheilus anshuiensis | reverse complement strand
TCAGGATCATCAACTTCATCTTGTGACACTGACTCAGAAAATACTCGTTCATTAATAAATAATTCTAATATCTCCTTAGTATTTTATTTATTTATTGTTTGTTTGTTTTTGGGCTTCTGTGCCAAGATTGTGTTTGCATGCAAATAGCCTATACGGCAGCATCCTACCATGTTGAAAAATAAGATTAACATCATAATATTTTAAGAATAAAGTCAAAATTACGATAATAAAATCA
>NW_015576170.1:0-235 GCF_001515605.1 Sinocyclocheilus anshuiensis | reverse complement strand
AAAATATATTTATTAATGCATGCATCCATGCATTTATTTATTTATTTATTCATTCATTTTATTTATTTATTCATTTATTTATTCTTTGCTTTTATTTATTTATTTTTGATGATAATTTATTTATTTAAAAAGATTCTGCAAGGGTTCAACAAGAGCCTAATAGCATTCTTTAGTTGATACTTTGTTCCTTAGTGATTTGTTTAATGTTTTATTATAGGCTTTCTATAATAAAATA
>NW_015576169.1:0-235 GCF_001515605.1 Sinocyclocheilus anshuiensis | reverse complement strand
GTGCTATATAATATTAGGGCAGTTACATAAATTTGAAAAGCTTTATAATTTGTATTGTTTTTATAATTTTCTTATTTTGTGAGCTCATAGAAATGGTTTCAAAATATATGTTAAGATCAGTGTTACAAAAAGTAATATATGATGGTTTCTTTTGAATTATTTTTGACTTATGAATATAAATCTTTGCTAAGATAATTAACAGATTAATGATGTAATTGTGTTTATCAGAAAAATA
>NW_015576168.1:0-235 GCF_001515605.1 Sinocyclocheilus anshuiensis | reverse complement strand
TTAGCAATAATTCTAATAATTACAATATTGCTGCTATAGTTCGATTATTTTTTTATTTTGTATATAATAATTCAACAATAAATAACTAATAGTAATAAATAATGTTGCCATATGATACTATTTATTAAAAAGTAACAAAATAGACAATAATAATAATTATTGTCTCTCTGTCTCGTTATACACTCCACAAACTCAGCTAAAATACATACATTTTGCCAGAGTCAGCAGTGATGCA
>NW_015576167.1:0-235 GCF_001515605.1 Sinocyclocheilus anshuiensis | reverse complement strand
TCATAAGAATTTAAAAATGTAGAATTTTAACATTAAGTCAAATGATGAAATGAGCAACTGAAACTGTGGGACGGTGCCTGAAAGATGGATATAAAGATACCTGTAGATGTGGTAGAACAAAAAAAAAGAACTTTTAATAAACAAAATGACTGGAAACATTTGGTATGTTCACTGAACCGAAAAATATATGTAATGACCTTTCTGTAATGAACATTTTTTTTTGTCACACTGCTTC
>NW_015576166.1:0-235 GCF_001515605.1 Sinocyclocheilus anshuiensis | reverse complement strand
TTTTTTAAATTTTTTAAATTATTTTTAAAGTATTATTATTTTAAATTATTGTCCCTGGATTAGTAGGGTACCCTTGTAATAAAGTAGCGGTGATAGCGGAATTGCTGCTCAGAACCTGTGAGCAGGGGCGGTTTCTCCATTAGGACGATTGGGCGACGCACCACCAAAGCGCAAAAGGGAGGGATTTTTCTTCTTTCACATTCAACCACAGTGTTACGCTAGCTTTCACTATTCT
>NW_015576165.1:0-235 GCF_001515605.1 Sinocyclocheilus anshuiensis | reverse complement strand
TTAGCAATAATTCTAATAATTACAATATTGCTGCTATAGTTCGATAATTTTTTTATTTTGTATATAATAATTCAACAATAAATAACTAATAGTAATAAATAATGTTGCCATATAATACTATTTATTAAAAAGTAACAAAATAGACAATAATAATAATTATTGTCTCTCTGTCTCGTTATACACTCCACACACTCAGCTAAAATACATACATTTTGCCAGAGTCAGCAGTGATGCA
>NW_015576164.1:0-235 GCF_001515605.1 Sinocyclocheilus anshuiensis | reverse complement strand
TTGCAGTCTTCTTAACAACTTCTACAATATAGCTATGAAGACATTTAAATTATTTACACTTATTATATACATTTTTTTAAGTTAATCCCTTGATGTGCATTAGATGAATTGAACAGTCACCTCTACTATTGTAGGTTATGTTTTAGCCATCATAAAAGAATTAATGAGGAATTATGAGAGGTTATGCTACTACACATACATTTCTAACATGTAAATTATTGAAGCCAAATACTTA
>NW_015576163.1:0-235 GCF_001515605.1 Sinocyclocheilus anshuiensis | reverse complement strand
ATGATGACAGAATTTTCATTTTTGGGTGAACTATCCCTTTAATTCCTCTCACGCATGCGCAGAACGCACGTGTTACTTTGCAGTCGGCTGTAGTCTGTGAGGTGTGTTCGAGCGCAGCTTTTTGGGCCGACGCGAGGCGACAACACCGTCGGCTTTCGTCGCCGCTAGTCAGCTTGGTGTCCCCTGGCCTTAAGATGAACCAGGCAGTGATCAGAGAGCCCCAAAGCTGCCCGTG
>NW_015576162.1:0-235 GCF_001515605.1 Sinocyclocheilus anshuiensis | reverse complement strand
GTAATTTTGCAGTGTAAATTATTTAATCTGACTGGTAACAGCCCTTTAGTGTATATTAAATTTATTGATCAATTGTAAGAATTTGACATTAAAGATTATGCTTACATTTAAAAAGGTACAAAAATAGGCCTTTATAAAGGTAATTAACAAATATGCAGATTTAAGTATGTAAAATCTGATAGAACACTGATGAAAATATTGCTTCAGAATAAATCGTTTACACCACCAAAAATCT
>NW_015576161.1:0-235 GCF_001515605.1 Sinocyclocheilus anshuiensis | reverse complement strand
TGACTACCCAATGATCAGCCAGGGTGAAATCACTGTCAAGAGTATGAATGACGTGGAGGAGTTAATTGCCACTGATGTATGTTGACAACTGCAATATTATTTTAGTAACATTTTTGAGGTCGTACAAAAAGTACAGTCGATTTCACCTGAAGTACAGAGTTTTATATTGAGCGATTTTAATCATGTGTCGCTGAAAAAAGCACTTACACACTATTATTAATATGTCACCTGCCCA
>NW_015576160.1:0-235 GCF_001515605.1 Sinocyclocheilus anshuiensis | reverse complement strand
AATGTTGTTCCTTGTGCCATCTGGTGGATATTGTGTGAAGCACAACAATGTTTTCAAAATCTGAAAAAGGCCCTGCAGGGAGCTCCGTTGTCACGCGTGAGGAATTGCGTGCTGCATGACAATCAACGTGCGATTTATCGTGCTGCCCTAATAACGGCACTGCATTGTTTAGCCCAGCACTGTGGATACAGAGATCTGCAAGATGAGATGGTAAAAGATAGACTCGTCATGGGTA
>NW_015576159.1:0-235 GCF_001515605.1 Sinocyclocheilus anshuiensis | reverse complement strand
TCGCTGACGCGACACTGAACAGCGCTGTGAGATCCAGTGTGAAGCCCTTGAATTCAGCGAGGAACACAAATAACTCTGACAAACAGCAGAAACACTGTGTGCAACGATACAGTAAGAAGACTTTTTAATCTACAAATCGCTATCATTTACTATGAATTTACTGTAGTAACACTAACTGCACCATGGTATGGTGTCAGAAATGTGGGTATTCGTGTAGAATTTTATTATATTATTA
>NW_015576158.1:0-235 GCF_001515605.1 Sinocyclocheilus anshuiensis | reverse complement strand
ATGAAACGTGCATTAGGCAGACAGAGGGAGAGTTTATGAAAATGACTTGTGAGAATAGATTAAATTACAACTATTATTACTTTTCCTTTTGATGTAGTGCATCAGAGTAATTACAAAATTGTATAAAAAGGGAGTCCATTCTCCGCGAGCGGTATAAAAATCAAATTTATGTTACGAGGGAATTGTGTCTCGAGTTGACAGTACTTAATGTATTATTTTAAATAACATTTTCTTA
>NW_015576157.1:0-235 GCF_001515605.1 Sinocyclocheilus anshuiensis | reverse complement strand
ACACTCTTTAATAAAACAGTGTTACAGACAAGGTGGCACTTTGGTGAGTCGTGACTTATATGTTATCATTGTAATATACCAAACTATATGAGCTATACAATGTGTTTGAGAGTGTGAAATGATCTAATTTAAACACAATTGTTGGCCACATGATGACTTTTGATTATCAAAAATGTTGTCTCTTTAGCAACTGTGGCCATTATGAGAAAACATTACCATTTACGAGGTGGCGATT
>NW_015576156.1:0-235 GCF_001515605.1 Sinocyclocheilus anshuiensis | reverse complement strand
GTATCTGTAAGTGTTCTCTAATTTTAAAAATATCAAATGCACAGTATTTTATAAATATTTTTTCACACACACACACACACACACATACAGTATACTGTTATATATGTATTTAGTTTTACATTTAAAATAATCATTTTAATACACTGTAAATATGTAATCACAAAAATATAAAAATCAAATAAAAAAAATAAAATATAAAATAAATATATAATTCATTTTAATTATAAAATATTAT
>NW_015576155.1:0-235 GCF_001515605.1 Sinocyclocheilus anshuiensis | reverse complement strand
CTTTTTTGATTCTTCTTAATAGTGTTTTAATTAGATTAATAATCTAATTATAAAACAAGTGTTTTATAATAAATCTGTACTGTATTTTTATTGTATTATTAAATATTTTTAAAATAAAATTATTTCATGTAAATAATTGGAATTTATTTAAATTTTATTTAAAGGCAATATAGCAGATACTACCATGTTTTGTAAATACAATAGAAATGTATATAATATTTTACTTATTCATTTA
>NW_015576154.1:0-235 GCF_001515605.1 Sinocyclocheilus anshuiensis | reverse complement strand
TATTGTACTAATAAGGATGTTGCTTGAGCTGCATCACCGGCCACCCATAAAGCTGGCGTAGGAAAGCTACCAGTCATTAAGAAAGGTGGCGAAAAGGCCAGTGGACATATGAGTTATAAATAGCCACTGGCAGGTTAGGTTGGAAAAATGAGTTTCATAGCTAAACTATCTGCGATGGTCTTACAAAAGCAGAGTGAAGGTCAGCCATCCATTTCTTTTCTGACCTCAAATGTTA
>NW_015576153.1:0-235 GCF_001515605.1 Sinocyclocheilus anshuiensis | reverse complement strand
GTACCGAATACTGAAATTTTGGTACCGTGACAACACTACCTCAATATGTGACCTTAAGAAAAAGGCCCATTAGTTTACCTGCATATTACTTGTCAGCCTATGATCTGTCTGAGGCCGAGGAGTACTGGGTTCACAAAAGAAAAAAGCAGCAGCTCTGATTTTGAGAAGTGATATGTGGCTGTGCTCCACTTCATTTATTTTATATACTACAAACTAGTGGTCGACCGATATATCG
>NW_015576152.1:0-235 GCF_001515605.1 Sinocyclocheilus anshuiensis | reverse complement strand
CTTCCTTGGAATCTACACTAACGGCCAAAATTTTTTAATTAAGATCTTTTTTTTTAAAGTTTTTTAAATTTTATGCTCACCAAGGCTGTATTGATTTGATCAGAAATACAGTAAAAAAAAGTGATTTTGTTTAATTGTTTTTATAGTATTTTTTTTTTACAATACAATTTGCTGATTTGGTGCTCAAGATATTTCTTATTATTATCATTGTTGAAAAACAGCTTTATAATTTTGT
>NW_015576151.1:0-235 GCF_001515605.1 Sinocyclocheilus anshuiensis | reverse complement strand
TATTTGTCCTCTGGTTCTCCGAAACAGACGTAAGAAGCATCATCATCGGCACCACACGTGAAAAATAATTTCCCGACTGAGAAAATGCACGCGACTCGAAGTCAGAAATCTCTAATAATACAAATCCAACAAATCTCTGTAGTAACGCGAGTGTCCATGTTGTTTTGACATTCCGACTTAAGCACAACTTGGGAAATGAGAGCATCCGAGGAGCACGTCAATGCAGTAATTACAC
>NW_015576150.1:0-235 GCF_001515605.1 Sinocyclocheilus anshuiensis | reverse complement strand
TCAATTGTTCAAAAAGATTAACATATCACTTAGGATCAATAAGGAATTAATCGTAGTATATATTTTACGTTATGAGAATTTATCCGCTTCCTGGCCTCGGCAGGTTCGTTAAATTCCCATAATATCAAAAGTCCCAACTCTCTAAAAAGAAAAGGAGTTTTGTACCAAAACTAATCCATATATCTACGATACATAGTTACAAAAACTGATAAGAGGGTTCGGAGTTGAACTTTTA
>NW_015576149.1:0-235 GCF_001515605.1 Sinocyclocheilus anshuiensis | reverse complement strand
GCACAAAACATATAATGTCCCAGGCCTAGCCCTCTCTCTCCCTCCATTTTTGTCACTCCTCCTTACATCCTGCCAGAGCTCCTTCATAGAACTCAAGACTGGTGTGGCGTACAGGTGAGTTTGAGCAGGGTTGGTGCTAAACTCTGCATACCAGTGGGCCTCCAGCTCCAGGGCCTGATTTGATGAACCATGCCCCATAGCAGGATTGGGCGTCCTTTCCCCCGGAAGACCTCCG
>NW_015576148.1:0-235 GCF_001515605.1 Sinocyclocheilus anshuiensis | reverse complement strand
GCACAAAACATATAATGTCCCAGGCCTAGCCCTCTCTCTCCCTCCTTTTTTGTCACTCCTCCTCACATCCTGCCAGAGCTCCTTCATAGAACTCAAGACTGGTGTGGCGTACAGGTGAGTTTGAGCAGGGTTGGAGCTAAACTCTGCATACCAGTGGGCCTCCAGCTCCAGGGCCTGATTTGATGAACCCTGCCCCATAGCAGGATTGGGCGTCCTTTCCCCCGGAAGACCTCCG
>NW_015576147.1:0-235 GCF_001515605.1 Sinocyclocheilus anshuiensis | reverse complement strand
ACACGTTGGATTCTTCATAAAGCATGTCTTTAACTAATTTCTGCTGTTCTTCTTCTAGATGACTTATATCAACCGGCGGATGCCACAAACTGTCTGCCCTGTGGTCGTTCTCCTGTTCTTGGGAACCCGGTCCTTCTCCCCGGCTCACTGGTAAGTCACCACCTTTTACCAAGTCTTGTCGCTCCGTTTCGATAATACTAGCTATGGGCTGTATACTTCCTAGAGGTGTACGTCG
>NW_015576146.1:0-235 GCF_001515605.1 Sinocyclocheilus anshuiensis | reverse complement strand
TAGAGCCCTTAAAAGCGGTACCCCTCGTCACATACTTAAGTGGTCCGATGCAATGATTGGAGCTTTTGACAGCACCAAACAGGCTCTAGCAGAGGCTGCCATGTTGGCGCATCCACTTCCGGACAGTCCAATCGCTATTACTGCAGATGCATCTGATTTCGCGGTTGGGGCTGTCCTGGAACAGTTGGTGCATGGGCATTGGCAGCCACTTGCATTCTTTAGCCGCCAACTTCGT
>NW_015576145.1:0-235 GCF_001515605.1 Sinocyclocheilus anshuiensis | reverse complement strand
TTTTTTTGGCAGCCTTGTGATACAGAAAGCAGCTATGCATGTTGAATTTTGCAATACGAAATGTATCTGCTGATGATGGAGCAACTGGTCTTGCAAAATCTAATTTTACATTAGACATTTGTCAAAGTGAATCAATGCTCAAGTCTGCGATATCTAAAAACTAAACTAAAATGATCAAACGGAAAATATTTGCGTTATGTTTTGACCATGGAGCTTTTATTTTGAGACCATCCAG
>NW_015576144.1:0-235 GCF_001515605.1 Sinocyclocheilus anshuiensis | reverse complement strand
CATATTTCACATTAGTCAAATAAAGTGTTTGTTAGATATTTTTGCGTAATTAAGTGACAGAAATGTATGGTTTTCATTGTTTTTATTTCAGAAGTAGATTTGGGGGTTTAATATTACACAAAATAACTATTTTGTTCAGACTACTTCTGTACTATTTTTCTGTAGAGCTGGACATTTTAATAAAGATCAGATGAGTTCAGCTTTGAGAATGAAAACTAACCTGTTTGTTCCTCAG
>NW_015576143.1:0-235 GCF_001515605.1 Sinocyclocheilus anshuiensis | reverse complement strand
CCCATTTCCGCCACTGAATAAAAAATAAAAAAGGTAATTGTGACTATATCTCACAATTCTGACTTTATAACTTACAATTGCGAGTTAAAGTCCAATTTTGAGGAGGGGGGGAAGACTGATATGTTCTCAGAATTGCGAGTTTATATCACGCAATTATGAGAAAAAAAGTCTGAATTGTGAGATAAAAAGTCAGTTACCTTTTTTATTTTTTATTCAGTGGCGGAAACGGGCTTCC
>NW_015576142.1:0-235 GCF_001515605.1 Sinocyclocheilus anshuiensis | reverse complement strand
TATCTCCCCTGATAAATATTTTATGTAAAAAGTGTGTCAAATAGCCCTGGTCTCCCATATATCCAACTCTTCATAAATGATCCCCTCCCACCACCACAAACACACACACAAACACCCCACCCCCTGCTACGAAGACTTTTGTGTTTGACCTGATCTCAAGTCACACTTCTTGAAGACACCAACAGCTACTGACTGAAACATTTGTAAGCTTGCACAGTTCTGGGAAGAATCCACT
>NW_015576141.1:0-235 GCF_001515605.1 Sinocyclocheilus anshuiensis | reverse complement strand
GCATATAGACTAAAGATCTTGATAACAAGAAGCCATATTAGTATCAATTAGGGCTAAAACGATTACTCGACACTATCGACAATGTTGACAATAAAAAATTGTCAACAAATATCTTTGTTGTCGAGTAGTCGTTTGATCTCATTTGACCTAATCTAAGAGCCTGCAATAATGCGGTTTGACCAGTGTGGTGCTGTAGCGCAAGACTGCAATTCAGCCCTCCTGGATGCAATTCAAG
>NW_015576140.1:0-234 GCF_001515605.1 Sinocyclocheilus anshuiensis | reverse complement strand
GACAGGTATAATTTGGGTAAACTCGTACTCCTACAGGCTTTTTTGAAATTCTACTGCCTTCTAATGTTTTAATCTACATTAAATACTGAGTTATGCATTTTTTAAAGACAACATTTTTTTGTCAAGATCTTCAGTTATTTATGAAAACATTTTAAAAAACAGAAAAATTGTCTATCTTGAGTGTCATCTTCCTGTGTGTGTTAGATAGATAGATAGATAGATAGATAGATAGAT
>NW_015576139.1:0-235 GCF_001515605.1 Sinocyclocheilus anshuiensis | reverse complement strand
CATATTGATGTTTGTAAAGAATAGAATTTGAATCTAAAAAAGAAAGAATCGGTTTATATACAATTTTTTCTATTTTTTTTATTTGTTTTTATTTTTTTTTATTTTTTTTTGAGAAACATGGCAAAATAGAAAAACAATGTGGATCATCTGCTTTAAACATTGGAATAACTTTAGCTATTTTTAAATCTTTTGGTACAATGACTGTTTTCAAAGAAAGAGAAAAAATGTGATCAAG
>NW_015576138.1:0-235 GCF_001515605.1 Sinocyclocheilus anshuiensis | reverse complement strand
AACATCACCAAATTATTAAATACATTTTTAGAAATTAATTTATTTCCAATGTATAACACAAAAGCATAACTGACCATAATTTCACTTTGTTAACTAGTCACAAATGATGGTACTTACAGACTGATGGGAGTGTATTGCAGGGAGGGCATAATATGTCCCAGATGTTGAGGGTTTTGTCCTCTTTCCAACACTTTCAGGACTTGTGAGCACTAAACAAAGTTTAGACTGAGCATCT
>NW_015576137.1:0-235 GCF_001515605.1 Sinocyclocheilus anshuiensis | reverse complement strand
TCGCAGTCAAAGGATATAACAGCCCTAAGTATCCGTTGATAATTACGGAATAGTGAAATTTTTAAATTTGACACACTTTGCCCTAAACTCAGCAGCTTAATAAGAGAGCAGCACTACTGTGTGAGCACTCCAATGTGACATTAAAGGGATAGTTCACCTAAAAAATGAATTTATTAGGGATGGGCGGATTGATCCTTAAGTATCGATACTTTTGATACTGATGTTGTATCGAAAG
>NW_015576136.1:0-235 GCF_001515605.1 Sinocyclocheilus anshuiensis | reverse complement strand
TGTCTCAGAGGGGGGAGTGAGGACAGAACCCTCAAAGGTAGAAGCCATAAAAAACTTCCCCATTCCCAAGACGGTGAAGGAAGTTCAGCGCTTTCTTGGGTTAGCGGGTTGGTACCACCGCTTTATTCCTCATTTCTCCGAACAGGCAGCCCCTCTCCATGCTCTAAAGAAGAAAGAGGCTAGATGGGAATGGACCGCAGAGTGTCAGCGAGCTTTTGAAACCTTGAAAGAAGCT
>NW_015576135.1:0-235 GCF_001515605.1 Sinocyclocheilus anshuiensis | reverse complement strand
GCCTAAAATGTGTTTTAATGTCACTATTGATAAGGATTGTATGATATTTGAATCATATCGGTCTTTAAATGCAAGATATTTAAAGTGTACGTGAAGTTTACTTGCAATAGTTCACACTCAAATATACTTCAGTATATCTTTAGTTGGACCTCAGCTCTACTTCCGCACAATTAAAGTGCATTAAGCACAGAATTAGTTGTTCCAATTTAGCAGACTTGAAGTATACCAGTTTAGT
>NW_015576134.1:0-235 GCF_001515605.1 Sinocyclocheilus anshuiensis | reverse complement strand
TCTTCCCGATTTGTCTCAATTTCTCAGCATATCCAATAGCTCAGATAAACTTGATGGTGTAACAGAAACTATTCACTCTCTCTTTTCTAGCACTTTAGATATGGTTGCTCCTTTGCGATTAAAGAAGATGAAGGAAAACAGTCCGACACCATGGTATAACGAGCACACTCGCGCCTTAAAGAGATCAGCTCGGAGAATGGAGCGCAGTTGGAAGAAAACAAAACTAGAGGTATTT
>NW_015576133.1:0-235 GCF_001515605.1 Sinocyclocheilus anshuiensis | reverse complement strand
AACAGGACCCAATTTATTGGGCAGAGGATGGATTAAGGAATTGGGTATGGAATGGGAGGCCCTACATAGGATGCAAGGGGTGAAAAATTTAACTTTGCCTGAAGTCCTTAGTCAACATGAAGAATTGTTTAAAGAGGGGTTGGGGGAATTGAAGGGTCCACCAGAGAAGATTTATGTAGATAAGGACACGGTCCCAAGGTTTTTCAAAGCCCGACCGGTCCCTTATGCAATGAAG
>NW_015576132.1:0-235 GCF_001515605.1 Sinocyclocheilus anshuiensis | reverse complement strand
GATGTGGATCCAACCACACCCCCTGGATCTTGTGTTCTGCAGTGAAGAGCTACTGAATATTTGCATCATTTTTAACGCGTGCTGCGCGCACCTACAAGAGCCCATCACTGCAGAACACAAGATAAAGGGGGCGTGGTTGGATCCACATCTATGGGGTGGAGATTGGTAGGTTTAGGGCTGGAGATGGATCGGGGGTGGAGACAGGTAGGTTTAGGTATATGTAAGGTGGGAGGAG
>NW_015576131.1:0-235 GCF_001515605.1 Sinocyclocheilus anshuiensis | reverse complement strand
AGCAATGATAATCCAGAATATTGTGAATTATGACACTAAATATCTCCACTTACTTCTGTGAGAAGTAATATGTATCCAATAATACTGTAACAACTTGACTTGGCATAGACGATTATTTTATATAGTTTTATAAACAGAATATATTATAATATTTTATCCTTATATCAAACTCAGGAATGCAAATTAAAACTCTGCTTTGTGTAAAGTACGCAGTAATTCAGATCACATGTCTAAG
>NW_015576130.1:0-235 GCF_001515605.1 Sinocyclocheilus anshuiensis | reverse complement strand
GTCACAGCCTGTCAAAAAGTCAATACTCAGTTCTTTATGTCTGTACAAACATGGAGTAATTATCCCTTTATTAGGGAGCAGAGCAGCTCGCCAATAACGAACTTCGAGAATGAGGCATTCATTACTGTCAGCCACACCTGACTCTGGGCTTATTAAAAACATTAATAATGGAAAATAAAACCTAATTAGTAAACAAATGCAATCACTCACAGGTGTGTCAGAGAAAATACGCACT
>NW_015576129.1:0-235 GCF_001515605.1 Sinocyclocheilus anshuiensis | reverse complement strand
TTCTGATAAGAGTCCTTGTTGGAGAAGGCAGCTTGAATGTCTGGTGCAGAAATCAAAATTTAGGAATATAGTCTCAGAAGCTGCATTTAGTTTTATGTAAACTGTGCTTCGCTCATGTTTGATTGAGTCACTGGAACCTTAAAAAACAAGCCAAAACACTGCCATGGTGTTCTTACCTTCCACACAAATCTTAAAGATGAGCTTTTCATTTCCAATTTCACAGGTATATTCTCCA
>NW_015576128.1:0-235 GCF_001515605.1 Sinocyclocheilus anshuiensis | reverse complement strand
AAAAAAATGTTCGCCTAAATTTTCTTTAAAACTTAAGCATTGTTATTGCCTCATTTTTCAAAGTATATTAAAAATTGGCTGTCATTTCAACTCATTTTTAAAAATCCTGTCTTGTTGCATCTGCAAAAAAATGCAAAAAAAAAAGGACGTTGAAATTGGTTCAGTTTTTTCGATGAGTTCAAGTAATAGAAAAACATATGTTGCCGTGACTTATTGATCTCATCACTTTTTAGTG
>NW_015576127.1:0-235 GCF_001515605.1 Sinocyclocheilus anshuiensis | reverse complement strand
GCGCATGTAACCATGGTTCCCTGAGGGAACAAGACACTGCATCCCCTTGCCATGCCTCTGGGACACCTGATGATTCATCTCCTTCAGACGAAAAAGTAAATATTGTGTTCTCCTGGTCCCCTTAGCTATGTTCACCCATAGTGACTTCTAGAGGAAGCAGTGTCTCGTTGGGATACTGGGGTTGTCACTCTAGTCTTTTTAGGGCAAGGTTTACCAAATTCATATTTGTGTAACC
>NW_015576126.1:0-235 GCF_001515605.1 Sinocyclocheilus anshuiensis | reverse complement strand
TGGAGCCCTCCCTGGGTGGAACTGGGGATCAGGAGCCCTCCCTGGTCCTATCGGGGAATCTGGAGCCCTCCCTGGGCGGAACCGGGGACACAGGAGCCCTCCCTGGGCTTAACGGGGAAACAGGAGCCCTACCTCGGCCTAACTGGGGATCCGGAGCCCTCCCTGGGCCTAACTGGGGAACCGGAGCCCTCCTGGGCTTAACTGGGGAACCGGAGCCCTCCCTGGGCTTAACTGG
>NW_015576125.1:0-235 GCF_001515605.1 Sinocyclocheilus anshuiensis | reverse complement strand
TTTCACCAATGTAGACATCTGACAGCAAGGTTTTGGAACAGAGTGCATGAGTTTTTTTGGCCTGGCAGCTCTTTATGAAACAAAAGCAGTGAAATCTAGTATGCCATGTCGATGTCAGCGGCCCAAGCTAATAAACCAACTTCCAAACATTTTATTTCCATCTGATTAGGTTTTATTTACTGCAGTCTTGATGGACGCCAAACTCTTTTCCTTATAAAAAAAACAAAACAAAGTC
>NW_015576124.1:0-235 GCF_001515605.1 Sinocyclocheilus anshuiensis | reverse complement strand
TGTCTATAGTCACCAGGCAGAGAAATCAATAAAGTGGTTGGATTATTTAATTTCAATTATTTCTATTAATTATTATTAGCTTAATTTCAATTGTGTGTCCATTTTATAATAAAAGCGACACATTTGGTGAGCTTTGGTGAGTCCATTCACCTTCCTCAGCTGTGTTAAGCTGCATAATAATGCATTCAAAACACAAAATATTGCATAAGTCTGTTGCCTATTCCTTAGGGAAAGG
>NW_015576123.1:0-235 GCF_001515605.1 Sinocyclocheilus anshuiensis | reverse complement strand
AGCTCTGGGGCTGGAGCTGACACTGGAGCGAGCTCTGGGGCTGGACCCGATACTGGAGTGAGCTCTGGGGCTGGAGCCGACACTGGAGCAAGCTCTGTGGCTGGGATGAGGGCGGTGAACCGTCTTTTACTCCTCATCCTTCTCCCTTGGTTACGGGTGAATTGGGCGGCTGGCGGGCTTGAGAGAGCCGCGGCCGGCGGGCTTGGGTGCTGAACGGCCGGCGGACTTGTGTGAG
>NW_015576122.1:0-235 GCF_001515605.1 Sinocyclocheilus anshuiensis | reverse complement strand
ACTTGATGTCTTGCTCCATCTTAGGCCAATAGAACCGCTGCCTTGCTAAATGAAGCCTTCTTGCTTGACCTTGGTGTCCAGCAAGATCATGAATGCCATTCAACGCTTTGGCCTTAAGACTCTGGGGAAGGACATATTGATATCTCTTCTGCTTACCAGTTGGGTCTTTGATTACCCTATAGAGTATGCCATTCAAGAACGTAAGTCTCTCCCATTGCTTACTGAGAAAAAGTGC
>NW_015576121.1:0-235 GCF_001515605.1 Sinocyclocheilus anshuiensis | reverse complement strand
AGCTATTCCTAGGCGTTCGCAAAGAGAGCGGCGGCCTGCAAAAAGACTTGAGTATCCCCAGTTGGGGAATCCACTTACCGTGGTAATCCAATCTCTGTTACAAGGTCTGAGTGTGGCATTTAGCACTTCTTTGGAGGAATTGAATGTGGTTTCTGTTGATGATGTGCCTGTGGTTGTGACCCAACCCCAGAAATATGCAGATGCAACGGGACGTGCATGTGTTCAAGAGGGGAGG
>NW_015576120.1:0-235 GCF_001515605.1 Sinocyclocheilus anshuiensis | reverse complement strand
CCTCAACTGAACAGAGCTGGTCACACTAACAGCACATGTTCTGTTTAACTAAAAAAAAAGAAAGAAAAAATACATGATTTGATTAGTAGGAAATGTACAATTTGAAAGCTATGATTTTAAGAAATTAAGATATTTTAGGAGAGAAATAATTTTACCTATTGAGAGTGTTCGCGCAGTCTGTACAATGGCTGATCTCCAGAAAATCAGTAATGATGTGGCTTTGACAGTTAAAGGG
>NW_015576119.1:0-235 GCF_001515605.1 Sinocyclocheilus anshuiensis | reverse complement strand
GAGCCCTCACTGGGCTAAACTCGGGGGCAGGAGCCCTCACTGGGCCAAACACGGGGACTGGAGCCTTTACTGGGCTAAACTCAGGGGCAGGAACCCTCACCGGGCTAAACTCGGGGACCAGAACCCTCTCTGGGCCAAACTCGGGAACAGGAGCCCTCCGCGGGCTATGCTCGGGAACAGAAGCCCTCCTTGGGCTTAACTGGGGATCTGGAGCCCTCCCTGGGCTTAACGGGGG
>NW_015576118.1:0-235 GCF_001515605.1 Sinocyclocheilus anshuiensis | reverse complement strand
TTTAGTCAAGATTAAAGCAGTATATTGAACAAGAAAAACGGAGTATATGGACTGCTTTATTGGACACATAGCGAGTAAAAACGAAAGTGAAACTGATGCGCACTCACAATAGTAAATAAAACTTACTCCTGACGGATAAGGACGAGTTTCTCACGAAGATTTATGCATGTTTTGAGGAACAATGGATCTTGAAGTAAATGCCATGTGGAGTTTCTTTGGAAAATGACGTTCTAGG
>NW_015576117.1:0-235 GCF_001515605.1 Sinocyclocheilus anshuiensis | reverse complement strand
TTGAGCTTCTAAGCACAAGAAGCTTAATTCAGTGCTTCTGTGAACGGTAACTTTATGTTAATGCAACTAAGCAAATTAAGCGAATGCAATCCCACAGATACTGAAAACCTTCTTTATCTCATAGAGAAAGTTGGATTATGCAATGTAAAGACTAAAAGCTTGCCCACATGAAAGATGTCTCTAACATATCAAATGAAATGTTATTTGCAATGCAGAAAGACAGATTTTAAAGTGT
>NW_015576116.1:0-235 GCF_001515605.1 Sinocyclocheilus anshuiensis | reverse complement strand
GCACTGAAATGTAGACCTTGCTTGTGTACACTGTACATGAGGTGAGAACAGTTAGCTATTTATGTTGGTACATTAGCATGGATTCACTAAAATTAACGTTAGCTAGTTTTAGCCAGAGACACCTTGCAGCACAAGATGACATTAACATTCTGCTTGACCAGATGAAAATTGTAACTTAATGAAAACATAAGACAACCAGGAAATGAACGTTTTCGTCTTCATTGTGTTATTGGGG
>NW_015576115.1:0-235 GCF_001515605.1 Sinocyclocheilus anshuiensis | reverse complement strand
GTTTGTTGCCCTTCTTCTTCCTCGTCTACTTCTGAATTTATTAAACTTTTAGACTCTTTTAATTTGACTCAATATGTGAAGCAGCCCACCAATGACAATGGGCACATGCTTGACCTTGTGCTTTCTCATGGATTCTGTGTGGATGATGTGAATTTGATTGATTTTGCAGTCTCTGATCATAATGCAGTGTTTTTCCATATTCCACTCTTTTTCTCTGATCCCAAACCCTCTACAC
>NW_015576114.1:0-235 GCF_001515605.1 Sinocyclocheilus anshuiensis | reverse complement strand
TGAACTCTTCCCCAGATGTGTGGCTTGACGCAATCCTGTCTCTAAACTCTACAGGCAGTTTTTTTGACCTCAGGGCTTGGTTTTTTCTCTGATAGACATTTCAATACGTAACTTCAACTGTCCCAGAAAAAGGTATGAATACTTATGCAATGGAATCATTTCAGTTTTTTTATTTCTAATAAATTTGCAAGTTTGTCACAAATCTGTTTTTTTGCTTTGTCATTATGGTGTATGG
>NW_015576113.1:0-235 GCF_001515605.1 Sinocyclocheilus anshuiensis | reverse complement strand
TATATAATGCTTACATATTAATATTATAAATTATTATAAATAAATAATAATATATAATAATAATATGTAATATGAAATAAATAAAAGTATGAACAAAATAATTAATACTTTATTAAGTATAATATATAAATATTTTAAAAAGCATACATAAATTGAATGAATATAATTCAAAAACTTACCTATATCTTCGAATTTTCTTAAAGGGGTCATATGATGCGATTTCAAGTTTTCCTTT
>NW_015576112.1:0-235 GCF_001515605.1 Sinocyclocheilus anshuiensis | reverse complement strand
TACCAACTTTATCAAACTTGTATAAAATCGAAGTATTATTACTTCGTAACATTACACCACTGCTTCTATTTAAAAATCCAGTTGGTCCTGGCAGCTGTAACAAATTGTTGGGGTTGATTGTTAAACGATCAGTTAGAGCCGCTCGTTTCCAACATTTCTACCACAATAATTCCTGTCAGGAGAGGTACAGTACTGTACATTTGCAATTAAAAACTGATGGAAAATTGACCGTGCT
>NW_015576111.1:0-235 GCF_001515605.1 Sinocyclocheilus anshuiensis | reverse complement strand
TCCCGGAAAGGCCTAGAATCTGACATCCTAATATGATGTTCTACCCCTTTGGCTAAGCCAACATCCCACTCATGCAAGGAAAATACCCCTGCTCGCCGTGATAACTTCTGTCGAAGTCTGTCTTTCCAACTCTCGGGGATGGGAGAATCACCAAAGCTAATGAGATTGGGGTCAAACTGCTCAGTGACCGGCTCAGTTTTCGCTATTGGCTTCACCGGATCAATTGGATACAAAT
>NW_015576110.1:0-235 GCF_001515605.1 Sinocyclocheilus anshuiensis | reverse complement strand
ATGTTTAAAACAACTCAGACAGAAATTACAAGGAGAAAAAAGCAGACAGTGATTGCATGTGCAGTTGCAGTGCTGCTACTTGGTATAGTTTTTGCATTTTTGCAACAGCAGAAGATGAAGTTGGAGCTAAAGGACAAGATGAGGTGGGAGCTACAGGAGAAGATGATGTTGGAGCTACAGGAGAAGGTGTTGTTGAAGCAACAGGAGAAGATGGAGCTACAGGAGAAGGTGTTGT
>NW_015576109.1:0-235 GCF_001515605.1 Sinocyclocheilus anshuiensis | reverse complement strand
TAAAGCCCATCTGTTGCTGGGTATATGAGACACATTAGTGATAGGCTCCATCTTCTCAGGGTTACCAATGCTTACCTAGAGATAAAGAGCACACAACAATGTTTACACACTACTCTTAACAAAATTAGTGCTGTCAAACGATTAATCGCATCCAAAATATAGTTGTTTGTTTACAAAATAATGCGTGTTCACTGTGTATATTTATTATGTATATATAAATACATACACATGCATG
>NW_015576108.1:0-235 GCF_001515605.1 Sinocyclocheilus anshuiensis | reverse complement strand
TCGTGCAGGTCCTTCAGTGCCTGAGCCTGGTGGACCTGCAGTAACACTATGGGTGCCTCTCCACAGGCCGCATAAGCACTGCCGGTCAGACCAGACGAGTGCTTACAGGCTCGGGAGGGAAGATACGGTTTGCCCCACCAGGTGGAAGTGGTACCAGGACACAACTGCAACGCTACCGACTGCTCCACCGGGGGGATCTCCGTATACCCTTTGGCTGCTCCACCATCGAGGGTGG
>NW_015576107.1:0-235 GCF_001515605.1 Sinocyclocheilus anshuiensis | reverse complement strand
CATGAACCCGCGCTCATGAGAAAGGCCCTGCCGTTTCAGAGAACTGGTTTCTGTTTGAACCACTCGAGGCAGACTCTTCTCAATGCTACGCTCTGAGACAACTGCGCTTTGCCTCGTGTGCCTTGTTGTTTCCTTTGTGTGGTCTCCTGCTGCAACATATGTGGCATTTCTTTCAGAACGTGCAGAGATCTCGTGTGTGTGTGTGTGTGTGTGTGTATGTGTGTGTGTGTGTGTG
>NW_015576106.1:0-235 GCF_001515605.1 Sinocyclocheilus anshuiensis | reverse complement strand
TCCCGGAAAGGCCTAGAATCTGACATCCTAATATGATGTTCTACCACTTTGGCTAAGCCAACATCCCACTCATGCAAGGAAAATACCCCTGCTCGCCGTGATAACTTCTGTCGAAGTCTGTCTTTCCAACTCTCGGGGACGGGAGAATCACCAAAGCTAATGAGATTGGGGTCAAACTGCTCAGTGACCAGCTCAGTTTTCGCTATTGGCTTCACCGGATCAATTGGATACAAAT
>NW_015576105.1:0-235 GCF_001515605.1 Sinocyclocheilus anshuiensis | reverse complement strand
TCTTCCTCCATCTGTTCCTCACTGCAACAGGCCATAGGTTTTCCTATGGCCTCCAACATGGATATAATTGTCTCTTCTGTTCAAAAATATGTCAGAACCCATGTCAACATCACAGGTTTACAAAGTGGGACAGTATGTGATTACTAGCTAAACAACACTTGTTTCTAAGCAAACAATACTTGTTTCTAACACATAGTGGTTCAACGGATCACAAATCTCACGGTTCGGATCACAT
>NW_015576104.1:0-234 GCF_001515605.1 Sinocyclocheilus anshuiensis | reverse complement strand
GCCTTGATGAGCATAAGAAACTTATTTAAAAAAAAAAAAAAAACAATAAAAATCATACTGATCCCAAACTTTTGAATGTCAGTGTGAGTGTGTGTTTGTGTGTGTATATATATATATATATATATATATACACACACAAACACACACTCACACTGACATTCAAAAGTTTGGGATCAGTATGATTTTTATTGTTTTTTTTTTTTTTTTAAATAAGTTTCTTATGCTCATCAAGGC
>NW_015576103.1:0-235 GCF_001515605.1 Sinocyclocheilus anshuiensis | reverse complement strand
TTTATTTTCAACTTTTTGATTATTTCCTTAATTTTTATTGAAAACAAATGCCTTTCCGATGTGATGTGATATTTTAAAAAGGAGAAAAAAGTTTGGCAAAAGGCGGATTCAAACTTGTCGATCGCGTCAAAAATGACCAGGGCATGCGCTTTACCATCTACGCCACTGGAGATGTAGTTAAATGATCGTGTTTTGTAGTGTTGACTAGCCCAATCACACGTTGGTGGGCGGAGTT
>NW_015576102.1:0-231 GCF_001515605.1 Sinocyclocheilus anshuiensis | reverse complement strand
GTGTGTGTGTGTGTGTGTGTGTGTGTGTGTGTGTGTTTGTACTGATGGCAGCCCACTATTTACCACCCACAATATGCTGCTTAGCCACACCTGAATTAGCTTGTGTGTGTGTGTGTGTGCGCGCGCATACACGCACATATGCCAGTGTGTGCTCTGAGTTTGTGTGTTTAGAGAAAAAAAAATCAGCAAACAATAAACAAATGACAGGCTAGTTGCCTTGGAAACGGGGAG
>NW_015576101.1:0-235 GCF_001515605.1 Sinocyclocheilus anshuiensis | reverse complement strand
AATAAGCTATTTTATATAACATATACTCCACAAGATAAAATAGTTGCTGAATTTATAATAATGACACTGTTCAAAAATTTACAAACCCTTGAATCTTTATACTGTGTGTCATTACTTGGGCGATCCACAACTGTCATGTTTTTAATAGTTGTTAGTGAGTTAAAGGCACTGAAACGTAGAAAAGACCTCTGCGTCACCCTAGCACCATTATGGAGAGTATCATGATGCATGCATG
>NW_015576100.1:0-235 GCF_001515605.1 Sinocyclocheilus anshuiensis | reverse complement strand
TAGTTCTTTTCGCTGTTATCATTCAAATCTGCAAAAATTTCCGCCAGCGGAACTGTCGACCCCAGGAGGTTAAGTGAGGAAATAGCGAGGAGAAAGTTAGTCTTGAGCGTGAGCAATTTGACTGAAACTTCCTCTGTGGGTTCAAAGGGGGCATTGCATAGGCTAAGCCCTCCAGAACCACAGCCAGGTCCCATCCCAGATAGCACAGGTACGTCGCGGGGACGTCTGTGCGATG
>NW_015576099.1:0-235 GCF_001515605.1 Sinocyclocheilus anshuiensis | reverse complement strand
AGTTAGCATCAGCTAACATTATTGACTTATTTTCAGCATGGTTATTGTTATGTCAATTCACATGTAAAGAATCAATAAACCCTATAATCACGTATTTTCCCCTTAAGCAGCTGCAATAAATAAATACATCCCTTACCTCTTATGATGGAAGAGAAGAGTAATAGAATTTCCAAGTTTCTCAGCACGTTGTCCTGATCAGCTCAGCGGAGGTTCGGACCTCTATGTGGCTCGTATG
>NW_015576098.1:0-235 GCF_001515605.1 Sinocyclocheilus anshuiensis | reverse complement strand
GTCTATGTTGAGTTTGTTTGTCTCCTGAGTGGTACACTCTGCTATATTCCATATTGCTGCAGTTAAGCAATGTACATGAGCATAGAATTGCCATGTGGCCACTGTGTGATTTCACAATTGTCTTAACAATGAAAATGCTTTCCTCACAGCATGATTCAATACCTCTGAACTTTGCACTTTATCCATGCTCCTTAAAGGGGTCACAGGATGCCCATTTTCCACAAGTTGATATGAT
>NW_015576097.1:0-235 GCF_001515605.1 Sinocyclocheilus anshuiensis | reverse complement strand
GTGGTATCGGCGTTTGGTATCGGGGCATTTTAACGAGTACAAGTATGAGTACAAGAGCTCAGTATCGGGCCCGATGCCGGTGCATCCCTAATAGATATGTGGGCCACATAAGTATGGCCGATCTTGACACATATTTAAAATCCATTTAAACTATTTTTGAGTAAAATCCCAATGTTTTCCCATACAGAAAGGTAATACAGGTGCATCTCAATAAATTAGAATGTCATGGAAAAGT
>NW_015576096.1:0-235 GCF_001515605.1 Sinocyclocheilus anshuiensis | reverse complement strand
CATTAGAACTTTCAGTGAGCTATTTTTAGAGTGTGCACGCGACTATGTTCCTGGACGTGGACGGTCTGTGTCCTGCTCAGTCCTGCCCCTCCGTGGCGATGACGGCGTGTGGTTAAAAAAATCATAACAGACGAATTTGAAAGTGGGGGGGACACAAACGGAATTTTGAAAAGTGGGGGGGGACATGTATACATGTATATACACTGAACAAAATTATAAACGCAACACTTTTGTT
>NW_015576095.1:0-235 GCF_001515605.1 Sinocyclocheilus anshuiensis | reverse complement strand
GGATTAATTCCTGCAGCCGTCAGCTTTCCCTCCATTTCTATCTTTAATTTTTACTCTCACACTGTCCTTTAGCCATTTTCGCTCACCGTCTCGCCATATTTCATGATTGATTATTGTCCCGGCGCCCATCTCTCGTTCTCGTTCTCTGTCGTCCTCCCTCCCTTCCCGTTTAGCTTTCTCTCTCGGTGATTCAGGACTGGCAATCCAATTTATATTGTTATGTTCGTGCGGCGTG
>NW_015576094.1:0-235 GCF_001515605.1 Sinocyclocheilus anshuiensis | reverse complement strand
GTGAAAATTTAAGGACATAAAAGGGCACATAGTACTATACTGTACAGCATGGGTTAAAGGGTAAAAATATATTATTTTTGCTGCATTTCACTGTTGCTTCTACATCACGTTGGTGCCCTAAAGTAAGGAAATCCATCCTGGTGAGAACTGTAGTTCCAACAGATGCCAAAAATTAATTGGCTGGTCCCGTCTCCATGGTTTAACTGTGGAAATAACAGCAAAGTACTACAATGTG
>NW_015576093.1:0-235 GCF_001515605.1 Sinocyclocheilus anshuiensis | reverse complement strand
TGATGATGATGATGATGAAGGGAGTTGTGTTTTAAATGTTGGAATGGTACAAACAATGCAAGCAGACGTAGCACAAGTAAAAGTGGATTTATTGGCTCTCAATCAAAAAGTACAAACTCTAGAGCATGATTCCAAACAGTCAATGGACAGTACATTGAATCGGGAGACACGTTTCATCCACTGAAATGTGAATGACGGCGTGCGGTTAAAAAAATCATAACAAACGAATTTGAAA
>NW_015576092.1:0-235 GCF_001515605.1 Sinocyclocheilus anshuiensis | reverse complement strand
CGTGTGAGCGTGAGTGAGTGAGCGAGCGTGCGTGTGAGTGAGTGAGCGTGCGTTTGAGTGAGTGAGCGTGCGTTTGAGTGAGTGAGCGTGCGTGTGAGTGAGTGAGCGTGAGTGAGCGTGCATGTGAGCGTGCGTGTGAGCGTGCGTGAGCGCGCGTGTGAGCGTGAGTGAGCGCGCGTGTGAGCGTGCATGTAGGGCTGGGTATCGTTCAAAAATGTTCGATACCGATACCTTG
>NW_015576091.1:0-235 GCF_001515605.1 Sinocyclocheilus anshuiensis | reverse complement strand
TGGGGGGAGGGGATGCTCTTATAGAAAGTGTATAATTGGGAAAAAATTTTTACTGTACATACTTGTCTAAATAAAACTTGCCAAGATTATTTTTGATCCATTAATCTAGAACTGTTCCTTTTAAATAGTTTTGTTTGATTAAAGTTTATTTAGTCATTTTTCAGGAGTACATTGGCAATTGGATAGTATGGAAATACATTTTACAGATAAATTTGCATAAATTGTGACATTCCAT
>NW_015576090.1:0-235 GCF_001515605.1 Sinocyclocheilus anshuiensis | reverse complement strand
TATCTGACGGAGAGACACAAAGCAGTTTAAAGCAGAGTCCTGCACAGGTCTTGTTTGGTAAACGTGCACCAGCAGTACGTAACAGAACACCCGACCCGTTACCCGACAGCAGCACTAATTTATTTCTATACCAGATCAGGGGTGCGTTTCCCAGAAGCAACTATGGTCGCAAGTTCCGTCGTTACCGATCGAGTTCAATGGAACTAACAACCATAGTTAGCTAACGATGCTTTTG
>NW_015576089.1:0-235 GCF_001515605.1 Sinocyclocheilus anshuiensis | reverse complement strand
AAACTCCAGCTTCATGGAGCTATAATTCGACATATTGCGCTCCGTGGGCCGTAGACTACGACTCGCATAAGCGATGGGTCGCACCTTCCCCCCTTGCTCTTGGGAGAGCACTGCTCCCAGCCCTCTATGGCTGGCATCTACCTCCAGTATAAACGGCAGAGAAAAATCAGCATAGGCCAGGACCGGAGATGACGTAAGCTTATCTCTCAAACCATCAAAACTTTGTTGGCATTGT
>NW_015576088.1:0-235 GCF_001515605.1 Sinocyclocheilus anshuiensis | reverse complement strand
GTTTAGAAGTATCGTATCGGTATCGATATTGACGATACTGGCCTTTAAAAGTATCTGTATCGTATCGAAAACTAAATAAGTGGCATCGCCCAGTAGTCCGCCATTGTTGTTGTTACGTGACGTAGCCGTGTCTGACTAGGGTCGAGACGTGGAGATGATGACATCATCGTTTCACAATATACGGATTGGCTGTACACATGAAAACGCAAGAGCTTCGTTCTCAGATTTATCCACT
>NW_015576087.1:0-235 GCF_001515605.1 Sinocyclocheilus anshuiensis | reverse complement strand
AGGCAAGTATTCGCTGAGTTTCGGTTCATCATTGTGAAGCGCTCCCGGGGTGCGTTTCCCAAAAGCGTCGTTACCAACATAGTTCAACGATTCGGTGTTTGGTGTTATGAAACTATGCTTCATAGTTCATAGAGCATTCGCAAACTGCATCGCAAACTTGTGTCGTTGGAACGACAGCTCTCTTCACCTTTGGTTAGAGGCATAGGTCATTGTTAGTTTGCTGTGTCGACGTCAT
>NW_015576086.1:0-235 GCF_001515605.1 Sinocyclocheilus anshuiensis | reverse complement strand
TGTTTGGATTATTGCTTGGCCCATTTTTAAGGCATGTTAAGACTTTTCTCAATTAATCAATCAATCAATCAATCAAAAGACTATTTTTTCACATTTTAGCTAGCTGACTGGAAATATGACAGATACACAGAGCTAGATAATGCTTAGTTTACAGTAAACCATATTGCATGGCTATCGCTCTGCAATGCGTATGTTTAGAATAAACCAAGCTATTCGTAAGAGTTTGAAATAAACT
>NW_015576085.1:0-235 GCF_001515605.1 Sinocyclocheilus anshuiensis | reverse complement strand
AAAAAGTAATGCACTAGGCCTAATTGTTTCTTTATTATATTTGTTCTGTTGTTGTTTTTGTGCATCTGTTCTTATTTTAATAACAAAGATAAAATAAAAAAATGGCTATATTGTGCTTAGCTAATTAACACTAAGAAAGGACGTGGAGGAAACAATGCAACATTGAAAGGTGATTTTGCTTTGGAACCTGCAGAAAACTTCAACTTGATTTTTCTCAGAATTGAGTTTGCTGACT
>NW_015576084.1:0-235 GCF_001515605.1 Sinocyclocheilus anshuiensis | reverse complement strand
CCTCATAGCTCACAGTAGATCTGTCCTTATAGGATTACAAATTATCATTCAAATTAATTCCCATATGGAGAAAAAGAATGGAAATTTTACTTTGTGAAACCTGACCGTTGCACTGTATTCTGTGTAATGCGGTTATGTTTATAAATTGTGAGCGCAAATTCCCATAATTGGGAAGTCTTTCTCTCTCTCCGTCTCTCTCTCTCTCTCCACACCTTCTCTTGCTTCACTCCGCCCT
>NW_015576083.1:0-235 GCF_001515605.1 Sinocyclocheilus anshuiensis | reverse complement strand
GGGCTCTACTTCCGGGGCGATCCTCCGCTCAGTCGCTCGGCATTGTGCTGGCTTGTAGATCGCGGCGGGAATTGGCTATCCGTCATCGGTGGGCTCTGGCTTTAGCTCCGCACAGCGTGGAGATGGTGGGCTGGGCTCTGGGTCCGGAGTGGATCTGGCGTGATCATCCTCGGGAGTGACGATGAGAGGTGATCCGTTTCTCGCCAGAATCCACTCCACAAACGCGGTGAAATCC
>NW_015576082.1:0-235 GCF_001515605.1 Sinocyclocheilus anshuiensis | reverse complement strand
CATTTCTGTCAGCAGCTCCCTTCACAAAGTCTGAAATCTTGGAGCATCTCTTCTTTTGTATAAATATTATATATCACTCCTGAAACCACAGAACAATTGTTTATTAATATTTGTTTATGAAAGATCAAAACACGTTTGAACTAACGTTAGCTTCATTTAATTCGTGCTCTGCGTAAGGGACGCCACCGATTAACAGTATACAGCACATATTTGAGGCTAAACAAGTTAGACAGCT
>NW_015576080.1:0-235 GCF_001515605.1 Sinocyclocheilus anshuiensis | reverse complement strand
TAGTAACATGCCTTCAAGTTCATCAAGCCAGAAAGACTGCTCGGTAATGTTGAGTGAAGCCTTGCCTAGACACATGGATGATGATATTGCCTGTGAGACAGTTCCTCTGACCAGTCATTTGGATGACGATACTGACAGAACATTGAGTTGGGTTACTCATTTGCATGATGAGAGTCCAGAGTTTACTTCAACTGTAGTCTCAGGTGATGTTATAGTTAATCCGACACCACAAGCT
>NW_015576079.1:0-235 GCF_001515605.1 Sinocyclocheilus anshuiensis | reverse complement strand
CAAAAGGAATGGTAGAACTAGCATAACGTTTTGTCCTTGCTTTGAGTAATGTCAAATTGCTTTGCTTCCTAAAAAGCTGACCAGTTTTTTCACCCCTGGTTGGTGGAAAAAGATCATGAAGGGGATGATCATTCTGGGCCATCTCTTGTATTAATTTGATGGTGGCTTGCTCTTTCTGACCTTGTAAATTAGGTAGATGTATTGATGTGTTGGTAAATCTCTCAATGATTCGTTG
>NW_015576078.1:0-235 GCF_001515605.1 Sinocyclocheilus anshuiensis | reverse complement strand
TCAGCCAATCAGAATCAAGGACCGGAACTATCCGTTTTATAAATCATAATATCAAATAAACACAAGAGTCTTTTTGTCTGTTTAACGATTTCTAGAATTGAATGATTTCTAGAAATTATTACTTTTATTTAGCAAGGGTGCTATAAATTGATCAAAAGAGATGACAAAGACATTTATAATGTTACAAAATACTTCTATTTCAGATAAATGCTGTTCTTCTGAACTTTCTATTCAT
>NW_015576077.1:0-235 GCF_001515605.1 Sinocyclocheilus anshuiensis | reverse complement strand
AAATGAGTTAATCTCATCACATCTGAACGTTTGCCGTGAAACTAACGCGTTTTGCTACTATAAGTCTTTATAGTCTACATTATTGGGGTTTTTTAAAGTACAAACATTAGAGTATTTATCAGTTTGATATTGCAAACAGCAATCAGATGCATATCAAAAATCTCACAGAAAACAAGAATTGTTTTGCATTTAAACTAAACTAAACTAAATGGATTTAAATAGCATCCGATCATCT
>NW_015576076.1:0-235 GCF_001515605.1 Sinocyclocheilus anshuiensis | reverse complement strand
CACAAAATAATGTTCTTTATAGCAACATCATATGACCCCTTTAAACTCATGTACATTAAGCTCACATACCCATTAAGCACACTTCCATTTTTGAACTCAGATTATAATAAGAAAAAATACTGTATTATCCTACTTAATGTCTTATTCAATTGATGTGTTTGTTACTACATACCTCCTGTAATTTCAAGTAAATCAGACCATTGCACACTGAGATATGGGTCTCCATGTGTTCACA
>NW_015576075.1:0-235 GCF_001515605.1 Sinocyclocheilus anshuiensis | reverse complement strand
CTGCTCCGCCATGGCCCCTTGAACTACCCGCTCTGCCATGGCTCCCTGAACTGCCTGATCCGCCATGGGTGCCGGAACAGGTACCGCCATAGAGGCCTTCCGTCCCATGTTAAGCCTGTCCTTAGAGGCCTCTAGAGCGCCCACCCCCCTTCCCTGTTGGATGTTGGGAGGGACACGCCTTCCGGGGACTCCCTTGGACTGCCCCTGTGTTCCTGTCTTGTGTTTTGCTCCCCAT
>NW_015576074.1:0-235 GCF_001515605.1 Sinocyclocheilus anshuiensis | reverse complement strand
TATAATTGAATTTTCATTTTCATTTTGCACTAAATGTTGCACATACTGTATGTATGGGAAAATGTAAATTTAAATAAAGAAATACATTGCCATGTTACATATTGCATTGTCATTTTGCATATTACATTTCAAAATTTATTTTGCTACCCATATGGTTCCATAGTTTAACTTGTATGGAGAGCTCCTTTGGCCGCATGATGTGGATTCACAGCAACAGCTTCCAAATGCAAATGGC
>NW_015576073.1:0-235 GCF_001515605.1 Sinocyclocheilus anshuiensis | reverse complement strand
TTTCGCGCAGCACAAAAATGAACCGAAACTCTGCATACTACTTGTTGCACAGTTTTTAGTTCATTTTCTTAATTTATTAAGTAAAAATATATTTCTTGTATAGGTCTATTTATTCGTTCATATATATATATATATATATATATGCAGCCTGCAAATGCGACCTCCAGAGGATGCAGCCTTCCGTTTGACAGCCTTAGTCTAGTCCAGAATTTAATAGGCTGATTTCCTGGAGGAA
>NW_015576072.1:0-235 GCF_001515605.1 Sinocyclocheilus anshuiensis | reverse complement strand
TATAAATACACAACATAAGATTGGCCCCTCTGTATTAATTGTGGCTCCTCTTGTGCCCCCAGCTGAAAAAATCCTAGAATCGCCCATGTGTCCATAATATAATATAGTGTATATTGATTTGCTCATCAGACGATTGCAAATGTGATATTGTTTTTACACACAGTTCAACAAAAAAGAAGCTAATATTAGTTGACTGACATTTTAGACTCAGAATACTGTGTTTTTGTTTCGCCAT
>NW_015576071.1:0-235 GCF_001515605.1 Sinocyclocheilus anshuiensis | reverse complement strand
GAACCATCTGACGTTCCAGCGGTTGATCATTGGTTCAGAGAGAGCAAGAGGGTCTGGGACTCAGCGCATGTCCATCTACAGCAGGCGGTTCGGAGACACCAAGCCCAGGCAGACGTTCACCACCGACCCACTCCACAATACCAACCTGGAGATAAGGTGTGGTTATCAACGCAGGACATTCGTCTCCGAGTGCCTTGCTGCAAGCTGAGTCCCCGCTATATTGGACCATTCACCA
>NW_015576070.1:0-235 GCF_001515605.1 Sinocyclocheilus anshuiensis | reverse complement strand
ATGAGGGGAAGACGAGGAACACCTGGAACTAATGACACAATGAACCTGGAAAACACCTTGGAACAATACAAACTAAACGGGGACAGGAACTTAGACCGGAACATACACGTGACAGAAACACACATTAAAATAACTTTATTATTTATATCAAGACAAACACCACCTATTAAAACATTTGAGTGCTTCAAATTCCATTGTTAAAAAGGCCCAACAAAGGTTGTACTTCCTTCGCCAG
>NW_015576069.1:0-235 GCF_001515605.1 Sinocyclocheilus anshuiensis | reverse complement strand
TTTTTTCATAGACATTGTATTTTACATAGTCATTAGTACAGAAACCACAATTTGCAAATAACTTTTTAATAAGATATATACAATTTTTATAAACAGTTTTACACCGTTTTGGTCCATTTTGACCTGGGGCTTTAACACATGATGTTGTGTACGATGTTGTTTTTCTTGTGTAAATTGTAAAATGTAAAATATTGTTACTATTTTACAACTGTAAACTGTAAAATAGCAATAACAT
>NW_015576068.1:0-235 GCF_001515605.1 Sinocyclocheilus anshuiensis | reverse complement strand
CACTGATGGGGCCTTGCAGTCCAGTTTGGGCATGCTAGTGACCTGGATACCTCTGAGGTGGGAAGGAGCATCGCAGACAATGTTGTTTTGCTCAGGGATGGAGATTGAGGATTTGTTGATCCAGTCCCTGAGCCACTCGAGGTTGCAGGAGCAGGTGAAGGGGTTTTGGAAGATTTGAAGGTGAGACATCGCAACCAAAGCATCAAACGTTCCTTGCACGATGGTGGTAAACTTG
>NW_015576067.1:0-235 GCF_001515605.1 Sinocyclocheilus anshuiensis | reverse complement strand
CAAGAGAGGAGGTGCTCACCTTGCTTTCCAAGATTGCTCCTGGTGTGCCCTGGGAAATGGAAGAAGCGCTTGACATGGTCCATCGAATTGGCAGAAAAGAAGGAAATCGCACGCGTCAGATCATCATGCAGTTTTCAAAGAGAATCTACAGAGAGCAAATCTGGGCACTGTCCAAGGGATCGTCCGTGTGCAAGGAGGCAGGCTGTCATTTCGCTGAGGACTTAAACAAAGAGGA
>NW_015576066.1:0-235 GCF_001515605.1 Sinocyclocheilus anshuiensis | reverse complement strand
CGCACATAGGTGTAGAGCGCTGACTAGCCAATAGGAAGGAAGGAAACTCCAGAGAGGCGGGCTGATTAAATTACACACAATTAGAGATTCGAATCCCGCCTCGGCCACAAATACCATGAAAGAAATTTGTAACCGTTTTTCATAAAGAAAAACTTTTAGAACGATTAACATATAATAAATGAACTTTGTACACAAAGATAAAATAAAACGTGTAATAATGGTTCTTGTGTAGGAT
>NW_015576065.1:0-235 GCF_001515605.1 Sinocyclocheilus anshuiensis | reverse complement strand
GGTGGTCAGCGGGGTACAGTTGAGACACAATGTATCAAATGTACCGGCACTAGAATCCTATTGCGGCACATGCAGTTTAGTTGCACGATGTAAGATCGTATGTTAATAGTCACATTCAGACAATGTGCAAAGCAAATTAAAACAACATTTGATGCTTGTGATATTTAAACTGTCTACTTCGTCTTGACATTTTTTAACATGAAGGACATAAGGATATTAGGGCATGTTGTAAAAT
>NW_015576064.1:0-235 GCF_001515605.1 Sinocyclocheilus anshuiensis | reverse complement strand
GTTGCTTGGCAATGGAGAGATTGTTAGGCATAGTAACATCCTTGCTTCTGAAAGGCAGTTTCAAACTGTAGTGTCCTTCTTTGAGGTTTACAGACCCTTTCATGATCTCCATGAACTTAGCATCTTCTCTAGACATTTCTTCTTTGTCTTCAAACATGTTCTCATTAAAATCATGTTGATATTGCTTCTCCAATAGCAATTCCAATCTTTTTACATCAATTCTGTTCACTGTAGC
>NW_015576063.1:0-235 GCF_001515605.1 Sinocyclocheilus anshuiensis | reverse complement strand
CCTAATGACCATACAATTTTTTTGTTTTAAACAATACGTTTTTGACGGGTGGTCTACGTTAATAAATTTGTTAAGCACTAGCTACATAGTTTTGTGTGGATTTGAACTGAAAATAAAACTTACAGTCAACAAAGTCAATAAAGAAAAGAAAAGAAACAACTGGGAAAGGCACAGTTTACCTGAATTCACCCTAATTTTAAGTATACCTATTTTTAGTTTAAAAAAGTAAACAAAT
>NW_015576062.1:0-235 GCF_001515605.1 Sinocyclocheilus anshuiensis | reverse complement strand
CCAGAAGTTTTAAGAGCTGAATGGCCCATACTTTTCCAGCTGTTCATGATTGTGGGATAAGATCTTTTTAAGTCACATTTTACTTGCAAATAGCAATTTCAAAATTATATACAGTATATATATATATTATTTTCATAAGGAATATGATGTCAGTTTATATCCATTTACAACTTATTTCAAATGAGCTAAAGTGATTTTGCTGCCTCTTTGGAAGTGTGCTGAGGCTCCTTAGTGT
>NW_015576061.1:0-235 GCF_001515605.1 Sinocyclocheilus anshuiensis | reverse complement strand
CTTGCTTTTCCTGGGAATCAAACCCATGACAATTCAGTTTTGTCTTTCAGTAAATGTAAACATAAGAGCTGATCCTTGAAGATTACACTCTTATCCAAACACGGATTGTGATGGTTTGATATCCAATAATTCCTATAAGCATAAGAGGACCTGATGTGGTTGCGGTAAATTGAATTATTTTTGACATTCTTATTAAATAAAAAGTGATGATATGCATGATGCAAACTTATGAAAT
>NW_015576060.1:0-235 GCF_001515605.1 Sinocyclocheilus anshuiensis | reverse complement strand
TTTTTCCACATATATTTTTTCACAAAACAAAAATGAAGATTTATTTTTTTTTTTTTTTATATGTATCAGCTTTAATGCACTTTTTAAAATAAGAAAAGCAGTCAAATGTTAAAAAGCTGTAAAAAAAAAATTCAAAAATAAGTAATCAAAATATCTAATTTAACTTACAATCTGCAAAGTAGTGGGAAAACATGTACTATTGAGTACTCAAATACTCAATTTAATGTAAAAAAAT
>NW_015576059.1:0-235 GCF_001515605.1 Sinocyclocheilus anshuiensis | reverse complement strand
TTATATATAATACTTTATATTTACTTTATCTTTTTATATCTTGATTCATCAGTGCATGTTATTCCTATTTTTATTATTAATAGTTATTCATAAATAATAATAATTATTATTATTAATAATAATAATAGTAATAATGTAGTTTAATTTTTTCCCCAAAAGTTAATAATAATAATAATATTCAAATTTCAAATGTAAGTTTCAAATTATTCAAATGTAATTATTCTTCATAATAAAT
>NW_015576058.1:0-234 GCF_001515605.1 Sinocyclocheilus anshuiensis | reverse complement strand
GTTTTATATCCTCTGATACCAAATCAAACCCTTGGATAAGCCATAATTTGTAATAATTATGAGGGCTATTTTGAATACATCTTTCTACAGATGTGATCATGATGCAAGGTTTTTCTAGCATCTGTTTCTGAAAGTTGCTGTTTATCCATTCCCTGTGCTGCATTAGAGGTGTGTGTGTGTGTGTGTGTGTGTGTGAGACTGACAGTGAGTGAGTGAGTGTGTGTGTGTGTGTGT
>NW_015576057.1:0-235 GCF_001515605.1 Sinocyclocheilus anshuiensis | reverse complement strand
AGGAAGAGGAGTGCACAGCTAACGCTGCTAGCCGCTTTATTCATATATTATTTTCCACATCTGAGAGGCGGGGAATCCAAAGCCAAAGCTGTCAAAACATCGAGACTTTTGGATGCATTCAATTAACAGCAGCGTTTCATTTCATAGTCGCCTAATCTCGGGACTTCTGTTTTCCGGAGACAACAGCCAGAAGCTATCGAGGAATTACATGGATTATCTGGTAGATTGTTTTTTT
>NW_015576056.1:0-235 GCF_001515605.1 Sinocyclocheilus anshuiensis | reverse complement strand
TCCTCGATGATCTTTCAGCCGATAAAGCACATTGTGAAGTATCACTACAGGAATGGGCACATGAGCTGCAAACGCAATAAAGAGGAAACATAAAACTAGAAAAAAAAATTCTATTATTTACAAAACCTAGATTCATCTCACCATAAACAGTGACAGCAAATCGCTTGGTTGACTTCTTATTCCTGATAATGATGCTCAGTTGATGAACGCCAGTGTGTTCATTAGTGATGTTTGT
>NW_015576055.1:0-235 GCF_001515605.1 Sinocyclocheilus anshuiensis | reverse complement strand
TGAAATAAAAAACAAGGCTAGATAATATTTAAAACGTGTGAATAAAATGTAATATTAACTAAATAATTAAAACGTTTCTAAATCCCGCTCCGCATGAGATTCAAATTGAGGCTGCAAAATGATGGCTAGCTCCACGCCCCACCATATCTGTCCACTGTTCCACACTTTCTCTTCAGTGTTAGACATGCAGAGGGGGAACAGATCTGAAACATTTCGTTTGAGACGTGACTGAAAT
>NW_015576054.1:0-235 GCF_001515605.1 Sinocyclocheilus anshuiensis | reverse complement strand
TCCTGTTATTTTATTTATTTTATTTTTTAATATACGTTATGAACATAATTGTGATATTTCAAACAATTTTAAATACTTTAGACGTGGAGCGAAGGTGGAGCACAGTCTGTCACAGGCATGTTCTGACCCACCATCTAGTGGCAAATTTTTTTTTTTGGCCCAATGCCAAACTTACTTGCCGACCCCTGCGATCGAGGTTTGCTTTTGTTACATTTAAATGGACATTGCATTTTTC
>NW_015576053.1:0-235 GCF_001515605.1 Sinocyclocheilus anshuiensis | reverse complement strand
TCTCTCTCTCTCTCTCTCTCTCAGGTGAATGATGTCTCTGTGGTTCGCCACAATTTGCCCACAGATCCACAATCTCTGAAATCTTCTGGCGCAAAAAAAAATAGGGGATGTGTTATGTCTGTGAGGATTCATTCAGCCTCAGTCAACACGATGACAGCTGTAATCAGTCGCTCTAACACACCTACACACCTTTCTTTCACATTACAAGCACAAATAATCAAATACAAACACTGTG
>NW_015576052.1:0-235 GCF_001515605.1 Sinocyclocheilus anshuiensis | reverse complement strand
TCCTCCTCTCCAAGGGTGTAGTGCTTCGAGTCCTTCCCTTCTCCACTTACCTGGCACAAATACTCTGTCTGCAGTTTCACGATCTGCTAGTCCTGGTGGGAGGTATGCCTCAGACCCACAATGCCCTAAGTAATTGTGGAGACACACAGCTGCCATAGTTACTTTGGTGACTTTTTCTGGTGATAGCAGCATTGTTGATCGAAACACTCGCCATCGGTTGGCAAGGATGCCGAAG
>NW_015576051.1:0-235 GCF_001515605.1 Sinocyclocheilus anshuiensis | reverse complement strand
GTTACAATAATTAATCATAAAATTCGACATTAGTAACTTACTTTTTGTGGCATCAGTAGTGCGTGCATTCCGGGATCCCTGGATCTTGTCACACTTGTGAATATAGTTCACTGGAGACTCGCTCTGAACGGATCATTTGAATCAGTGATTTGTTGATATGAAAACAGCTGCAATCGGATCAGTCCAACTCATGAATGAATTGTTTGGTGCAATTTGCGAACCGATTTAACGGGTT
>NW_015576050.1:0-235 GCF_001515605.1 Sinocyclocheilus anshuiensis | reverse complement strand
AATTAGATTGTATAATTTCGAAATTTGAAGCAAAAACAGAATAGTCTGACATTAGCTTTGTGAAACTATAGTACATAAAACATCTGAAGGAAACAGAACCAGCAGACGATCTGAATGAGAACGCAAATTCACTCTCTGACAGCAGGTGACGCTTATGGAACAGCAGCGATACAGTGTTTCCTTGGTTACAGCTGTAAACAAAGCAGTGCTGCGCTTATAAACACTACTTTAATAT
>NW_015576049.1:0-235 GCF_001515605.1 Sinocyclocheilus anshuiensis | reverse complement strand
TTGTTTATATGGAAGTGTGAGCAAGAATCTAATATGTAAAAAAAATCATGATAAAGAAATATACATCTTTACAACTATGGTTTTATGTCAGAATTTGTTTCTATGCATGATACTGACCTTAAACAAATCCTGCATATAACTTTGAAGAATGCAAAAATAGTTAAACATGATTTGTTAGTTATGATTTACAAGACATATGATCAGTTGTTAATATAGTGAGTAAGTAATGTTTAAC
>NW_015576048.1:0-235 GCF_001515605.1 Sinocyclocheilus anshuiensis | reverse complement strand
GCAAAGATCTCATCTGTGATTTTTTTTTTCTGCATGTGAGGGACCGTAAAATGCATTTCTAAGAGAGAACTGATTAGTTGTGGGTTTGTATTATTAATTAGGTAGATGTGGGAGAGAGTTAATCATGACACAATAACTCAGTCTCTCTTATGCCGAGTTCACACTGCACGATTTTCAAACTCATCGGATTGCCGTTGTTTTCACACTGCGTGATTATCTGGGGTAGCATTCAGTT
>NW_015576047.1:0-235 GCF_001515605.1 Sinocyclocheilus anshuiensis | reverse complement strand
AAATGAGGCATTCGTTCAGACGGCTGATTCATCCAAGAATGAAGCAAGTGCCTGTCTTTATTAATGGACCACTGAATCATTGCCTCAAATTATCAATTCAAAAACGCAGAATTATTCAGTAACAAAATACTTGTGTGTTGCTCAGAGATGCGCAACAGTTCTGCTGTGCCTGTGATCTTTGTTTAGAACCTTTTCGTTAACCAAATCGAGCAATAACAGTCAACATTGACAATAT
>NW_015576046.1:0-233 GCF_001515605.1 Sinocyclocheilus anshuiensis | reverse complement strand
TATCTATCTATCTATCTATCTATCTATCATTCTATCTGTCGTTCTGTCTATCGTTCTTTCTATCGTTCTGTCGTTCGTTCTATCATTCTGTCTATCGTTCTGTCATTCTGTCTATCGTTCTATTGTTCGTTCTATCGTTCTATCATTCTATTGTTCTATCGTTCTTTTTATCATTCTGTAATTCTATATATCTATCATTCTATCTATCTATCTATCTATCTATCTATCTATCT
>NW_015576045.1:0-235 GCF_001515605.1 Sinocyclocheilus anshuiensis | reverse complement strand
TTTGGATGGGTTAAATGCAGAGCACTAATTCCAAGTATGGGTCATGTGTCTGAACCCAGAGGCGGCTGGTGAAATTTTTTTTAAAGCGCCACATCCAGAAATTTTATCATACATCCCCGTAAGATTTTTCCCATAATAACAAATGGAGAAGTAGTAACACTTGAAACATTTTAAACAAAGATAATTGTTGTACCAAGGTAAAGTTGAGGATGATTCCCACAAAACTATTTTCTGC
>NW_015576044.1:0-234 GCF_001515605.1 Sinocyclocheilus anshuiensis | reverse complement strand
CAAAGATACCAAGAAGGTGGAGCACTAAAACTGATAGAGGCAATCAGATGTGATGTGATTTCAGAAAAGAAACAAGTGAGGACGAGAAAGAGAAACAGAGAAATGTTAAAAAGACAGTTCACCCAAAAATGAAATCAAGACTTGCGTTCATCGTCAAGTCAAAATTACAATATTTTAAATAATGTCTCATTAATGTGTGTGCTTATATATATATATATATATATATATATATAT
>NW_015576043.1:0-235 GCF_001515605.1 Sinocyclocheilus anshuiensis | reverse complement strand
TTGCAGATGGATCCACACGTCTCACATCTCGTCAGCCCCGTTACAACAGGCTTCATCTTGGGCTTTTTTCTTTTCCTTTTCTCGGCGCCGGACTGCTGGTGTCTTTTCCCAGGCATAGTTGTCCATCAATTATGATTACTTGCAGTCAGCCGTAAACATGAGGTGAGGGCGCTTCACGTGTGCTTAGCCTACTGCGTTCACCGTTTACATTTTTTATAACTATATATATATATAT
>NW_015576042.1:0-235 GCF_001515605.1 Sinocyclocheilus anshuiensis | reverse complement strand
TGTTATTTTTGCCTGCTTTCGTTTCTATAAATATTTCATTATTTTTTGTGTGTATATATTTATGTGGTGTACTTACCCATCCATATTCGTAATGGTTTTAACAAAAGGGGCAGGGCTTGGACTATAAAAAAAAAGCCCCAAAGAGATATTTGTTGTCAGTTAACCTGGCGAGTGAGCGTGCAAGTGTGGTGTCGTGAGCAATTTTTCTTGTCATTGGAGTAGTTTGTGTGTATAT
>NW_015576041.1:0-235 GCF_001515605.1 Sinocyclocheilus anshuiensis | reverse complement strand
CTATCTATCTATCTATCATCAGCTTTTCTCCTCATGCAAGGAAAGAAAGATCCATGTGTGCATTTTCTCAAGAGCAGCCCTGTGGTAGAAATGTACTTACACATTGTGATTATCATTTAACACTTTTTATAGCATATATAACCTATTATATTACCTGGAAAAAGTGGAGTGCATGCAAAGTGAAGGACAGTACTTTAACCTCCTGAGACCCTGTGACCTCATATGAGGACATTAT
>NW_015576040.1:0-235 GCF_001515605.1 Sinocyclocheilus anshuiensis | reverse complement strand
CTCCCTACCATGTGTAAATGGTGCATAAAACATTCAAACGTTCTGCATATTTTTTTAGACAAACTGATGACACTGCATTTTTATAAAAATGTATTCGAATGATATTTAACGAGTTCATTTGCCCTGTCTTTTCTTCGTTTTTTTACTCTTTAACGTAAAAGAGAAAAACGCAGAGCTCGTCACTGTCCCTTTTTTACACAGCCGTCCAATCACAGTGGAGGAGGGGCGGGACAAA
>NW_015576039.1:0-235 GCF_001515605.1 Sinocyclocheilus anshuiensis | reverse complement strand
AAAAATGTATTGTTAATTGTACAGTCAACAGTGCAATCACAATTTGTCAGCATTATTATTATTAAGGTGTAAATGACAGTTGCTAGCTTACAGGATATTTCACCTAAAACATGAAATGCCTGTCATTATTTATGCACCCTCATGTCATTCCAACTAAGTATTACTTCCCTTCTTCTGTGGAACATAAAATAACATTTGAGCTTCTTTTTGTTTGCCAGAAGAAAGTAAGTCTTAT
>NW_015576038.1:0-235 GCF_001515605.1 Sinocyclocheilus anshuiensis | reverse complement strand
TATATATGTTTCAGTTGTAAGTGTAAAACAGCAAGACTTACTTTTCGTGTTGACGGTTCATTGTATGGATATGGAAATGGATAATTGTCCTAAAAAGAAATACCGACTTAGTCAAACGCTCTCAAGTAGAAGTTTTTTTAATTTTCATTTATTTCTATAAACGCTGAATGCTGACCGCTCTTAGAGAGAAGGCCTCGCCTACAGTCATAGTAATGACATATACAGTCCAACAAAC
>NW_015576037.1:0-235 GCF_001515605.1 Sinocyclocheilus anshuiensis | reverse complement strand
TTAAGAACGTAGAACGTAGGTAACCTAGTTCTGTGAGTGAAGTCAACACGCCACATGGGTCAGCCTCGCTAAGGATGAGCTGTCAGGAGATGTTATATCAAATTAACCACGCCCCGCTTGCAATTACTTCCCTGGATTAGCAACCCCAAAGGCACCACCTGACTGGCTGCCGCCATTAGGCCAAGCAGTTTCCGACCCAACCTCACTGTAACTTGCTCCTTTTTGAGGAACTCGG
>NW_015576036.1:0-229 GCF_001515605.1 Sinocyclocheilus anshuiensis | reverse complement strand
GTGTGTGTGTGTGTGTGTGTGTGTGTGTGTGTGTGTGTGATTATTCCAATATTTTGGCTGTCAGTGTATATAAATGTCCACGAATGATAGATTTGGTATTTGATAGACTGGTATTATCTGTACTGAAATAGTATGCTGCTGCAAAAGAATATAGAATATAGTAGAAATGGGCAAAATGTCATGGTCATGTAATCAAAATCACTAAAATTAAATATGAATTCAGCAGACT
>NW_015576035.1:0-235 GCF_001515605.1 Sinocyclocheilus anshuiensis | reverse complement strand
CTGTGGTCATTTTAATTAGTTCAGCATGAAAAGAGTTTTCCTGGAATATTTCAGTCCTTTGTAGTGCAACTGAAGCAAACAATCAGGTATGGGTGTCAAGGCACTGTCACAGTGAAGTCTATGATTAAGAAGTGGAAGGTATTTGATAAAACACAGACCCTCCCTGGATCAGGATGTCGCTCCAAACTGGATAAAAGAACCAGGAGGAGACTGGTCAGAGAGGCTACCAAGAGGC
>NW_015576034.1:0-235 GCF_001515605.1 Sinocyclocheilus anshuiensis | reverse complement strand
CCTGAATCCCAGGGAGCCCTGGAAAGATTCCATCAAACGTTGAAAACCATGTTGAAAATTGATTGCACCGAGTCTGAAAAGGAATGGGACGATGGATTGCCTTTGCTTTTATTTGCCCTCCGAGAAACTGTCCAGGAGTCTTTGGGGTTTAGTTAATTTTTGGGCACACGGTGCAGGGACCACTTAAAGGGCAGGTCATATGGTTTTTTAAAGTGTCCTAATATTGTGTTGGAGT
>NW_015576033.1:0-235 GCF_001515605.1 Sinocyclocheilus anshuiensis | reverse complement strand
ATTTGTGGCTGACCCTGTCGGATATGAAAGAGAAAGACAGGGTCTACCTCATGGACGCCCCGCTTGCGCCTTCTGGCTTGTTCGGCAACGCCGTCAATTCTGTCGTCGATAGGTACCAGGAGGCTCTGCGTTCCAGCGGTTCCTCCCTCGCCATTCTCTAGCTCTGGGGGCTGCTGGGCGGGAGCAGCCACCTCAGAGTACCAGCTCCTCGTACAGGGAGGCACAAAAACAGAGT
>NW_015576032.1:0-235 GCF_001515605.1 Sinocyclocheilus anshuiensis | reverse complement strand
GATCATCAGCTAATCCTCCATCATGACAAACAGCAGCGCCTCAGCTTTCAGTCATACTCACAGTTATTATGAGCGCGTCTGCCAGTCGCTGATGGTGGGGTGCTGTGTGTTGGAGTCCTCCAGCATGATCCACACAAACACACACTGCTGATTCTCTCAACTAATTCACCGGGATTTTCACACTTTGATGTTTTTTTTTTTTCTTTTAAATCAAACCCGACACTGTCAGCAGAGT
>NW_015576031.1:0-235 GCF_001515605.1 Sinocyclocheilus anshuiensis | reverse complement strand
CACGCCGCACGAACATAACAATATAAATTGGATTGCCAGTCCTGAGTCACCGAGAGAGAAAGCTAAACGGGAAGGGAGGGAGGACGACAGAGAACGAGAACGAGAGATGAGCGCCGGGACAATAATCAATCATGAAATATGGCGAGACGGTGAGCGAAAATGGCTAAAGGACAGTGTGAGAGTGAAAATGAAAGATAGAAATGGAGGGAAAGCTGACGGCTGCAGGAATTAATCC
>NW_015576030.1:0-235 GCF_001515605.1 Sinocyclocheilus anshuiensis | reverse complement strand
CGTCAATAACTCAGAATATAGCTCTATATATGCTTTGCTCCAGTAACCCGGTTTCCCCGGGTTGCTCGCATTCCCAGTCAGTCACTCTCTGCCTTCCATGCTCCAGGTGGTCCCTTTTATCCGGTCTCTCCACACCTATTACTGAAACGAGACACAGGTGATTATCATTTGACCTACTTACGCACCGCTGGTCTCCTGCCTCTCTCTCCCGGTGCAGACCTCGCTGAACCACGCC
>NW_015576029.1:0-235 GCF_001515605.1 Sinocyclocheilus anshuiensis | reverse complement strand
GGTCAAAAGCAATAGCAAAAGTAATAGGTCAGTATTATTAAATTTATTAAATATTAGTATTATTAAAAAAAAAGATTTTAGATAACTAGGTTGGCTTGTATGTTTGGTGCCGTAGGGGGCCCAACCTCATTTTCTTTCATAGGGCCCAACATTGCTAGCAGCGCCCCTGTTTGCTAGTATTGATTGAAACAACATATTTTATCATAATGTTGTCACATCCAAATTTCTTCCAGGT
>NW_015576028.1:0-235 GCF_001515605.1 Sinocyclocheilus anshuiensis | reverse complement strand
GAAGTTTATCCTTGATACGTGTGTTGTGTAATCAGATTACTTTTTAAGTAACTGGTAATTCATTACTTTTTCATTTACAAGGAAATATCTAAATTACTTTTTCAAATTAGTAATGCCAGTTACTTTGTCTTCCTATTTTTTCCCATGTTGAGAGAAATCGTGAGTGCACTGTCTGAACAAGATGTTTAGCTCTAGACTAAACGTGAACATGCATTTACTCATCACACCTGAACAA
>NW_015576027.1:0-235 GCF_001515605.1 Sinocyclocheilus anshuiensis | reverse complement strand
AAGTGTATACATGTGTTTTAACGTACCTCTGTGACTCTCATCTCCGCGCTGGTCTGCCTCTGCCAGCGCGCTGCGGCCGGAGGAAAAGACCGGTTAATACAGCTCCACCCGGGAAACTGAGATTTTCTTACGGACACTTAAACCTGGCTTTATATCGTGCAAATAACATCAGAATACAATGCATCAAGCTATAAAAGAGTCAAAAATGAAAATTAACCTACCATACTCTAGTGGT
>NW_015576026.1:0-235 GCF_001515605.1 Sinocyclocheilus anshuiensis | reverse complement strand
AAAAAGGTTCATTACTTGAAGCTTTTAACACAGTGCGCATTAGCGACATCTGGTGGAGACATCTCCACCATATCTAAATCAAAGCGGAGCAGAGGATATCCACCATTTTCTTCAACGCGGAATTATGACTAGAAAAACAGAATTTACATTCACCTATGGGTGAGACTTCCGGTTCATTAGCCGCTATAGTTAAATAACGAGGAGAATAACAACGTGCAGTAAACGGTAAAACTGT
>NW_015576025.1:0-235 GCF_001515605.1 Sinocyclocheilus anshuiensis | reverse complement strand
TCGGAGTTTCTTCGTGCCAATCAACTGCGCTTCACTGAGGATCTCATCACGTCTGATCGGGAAAGAAGACAGCTGCTTTGGCCTGCTGTAGATAAGGCTCGAAAGGAGGGAAAGAGGGCTCACTTCGTGGGAGGTTGTGCCTTTGTTGATGGATCTGAAATTCATCCACCTTAAACATGGCAAACTGTTTAATTTGTTTGACTGAGTTAATGCCGAAGATTGGATTCATTTGACT
>NW_015576024.1:0-235 GCF_001515605.1 Sinocyclocheilus anshuiensis | reverse complement strand
GTGCTGTCACAGGTGCGTGGTGGGGGCTTGTAGTCCGTAATGGTTATTGCCTTTAAATAGTAACTTAAATAAAACTTGTAAAAGGAAATGTATAAAAATATCAAACCATTGTTTTGGCAAACAAATAAATGGACATTTCTTCCTGAATATCCTTGTAACTAACCAAGTTGAGTGGTTTAAAAAAAAAGCATGTAAAATATTATGAGTGATAATTTTACAATATAGTTTTTGCTGT
>NW_015576023.1:0-235 GCF_001515605.1 Sinocyclocheilus anshuiensis | reverse complement strand
GTGTGTGTGTGTGTGTGTGTGTGTTTTATGTACCTGCGGTCTGTAGTTTGGTGAGTTCTTCACTCAAACAGTCGTAGTTTTCCTCCAGCTGCCGTTTCTTGAGCTCCATGTTCTGCATGTATTCGGTCAGAGAGCGGATCTTCGCTTCATGCTTGAAACACAGAGAGAGACTTTAGCATCTGTGTGTGTGTGTGTCTGTATGTGTGTGTGCGTGCGTGTGTGTGTGTGTGTGTGT
>NW_015576022.1:0-235 GCF_001515605.1 Sinocyclocheilus anshuiensis | reverse complement strand
CTATATTTGAGGCCCGTGCAGGGCTCTAATCCACTTTATCCAACGCTGTTTTGTTCTCTGTTTTCATCTGTGAGCATATTCTTGATATATGTATTTTACCATTTTGTTGAGTTTTAAAACGTGTGACACATTCGTTCTGATCTCACTGATCATTTAAAAAACAATAAACTCTGTGCTCTGAATATAAAAATTAAAAAGAAGAGCATTTATTTAAAATATAAATCTTTTCTAACAA
>NW_015576021.1:0-235 GCF_001515605.1 Sinocyclocheilus anshuiensis | reverse complement strand
AAAGGGCCTGATCAATATATTTAAATTATATACTAAACGTCCACTCAAATGAGATGTGATTTATTGTAATACATAAATTATGTAAAAATATAACATATAACTTACAAATAACAAACTTATAAAGTACATGTATATTGTAAATATATCTAAAATAATATATAATTGAGGATTTTAATTGTTGAAATAATACCTTGCCAATATTTCTGGGCAGAGAGACCCCCTCACTACAGTATGT
>NW_015576020.1:0-235 GCF_001515605.1 Sinocyclocheilus anshuiensis | reverse complement strand
GATAATTAGTTCAAGTGTAATTTAACCACAAGAAATTATGTCCACTGGAATCCCACTGTATGCAGTGTTCACATGGCCTGCTTGAAAATGTAAATGTTTTTTGTACATTCATTGTGTTTCAGGTTTGTGTCTCAGAAATGCTGAAGTGTGTGTTGTTGTTGATTCTAATCCTCATTTTATTTCATTTTTGTTCTCAGCTCAATTCGAGCCATCAGCTGCTCTCACAACACTGTGA
>NW_015576019.1:0-235 GCF_001515605.1 Sinocyclocheilus anshuiensis | reverse complement strand
GACAAATTTATTTATGGTTGCCTGAGATGATGTGGTAATGTTCCGTACCTGCTGACGGGGAGGGGGGTGATGGGGGGGTCTCCTGTTTCAGCCTCAGTTGACAATTAAGACCTGGGCGACTGTAGCCGGGGGTTAATACTGCTCATTAAAAGAACTAGGTCATTAGCAGGGAATCAGGGCTCTTAAGGCAGCACAAGGAAGGGCGGGGGGAGGGGGCAAGTGTGTGTGTGTATGT
>NW_015576018.1:0-235 GCF_001515605.1 Sinocyclocheilus anshuiensis | reverse complement strand
GTTCATTTAAATGGGGAGTCATCTCAATTATCACCAGTAAAGTGTCGAGTGCCACAAGGATCTGTCCTAGGTCCTTCAGCGTCCCCATACAATAAATTGTAAGTGGGACATATTATTAAATGTAAGTGTCCATTTGCTATTTAATGAGTGGGATCCCTATAATAGGTTAGTGGGAGGATTGTCCACTAATCACTTAAAACGTCCCCATACAATAAATTGTAAGTGGGACATGTGT
>NW_015576017.1:0-235 GCF_001515605.1 Sinocyclocheilus anshuiensis | reverse complement strand
ACACACACACACACACACACACACAGACGTTCACCTAGCTATCTAAATGGGGACATTACATAGACTTCTATCGTTTTTATATACAGATAGTTATACACTTTTTAACCTAAAACACACCCCTACCCTTAACCCTACCCCTCACAGAAAACTGCATTTTTACAATTTCAAAAAGTTTTACAAATGAGGACGCCCCCAAATGGAGGTTTTTGGGGATTTTGTCAGGTTTTGCTCACTT
>NW_015576016.1:0-235 GCF_001515605.1 Sinocyclocheilus anshuiensis | reverse complement strand
CATGAGTCACTGAGTCTTTTTTAATAATGCTCTTGTTTAGTAGTGCTGATTTACCTTCTGGACAAAACTTATGTAAAGACCCACAGACTCTCAGACTCTGAATCACTGAGAGCTCCAGCCAAATCTAGACAAAAAAATGTTGACAAATTTTTTTACAGACAATGTGAAATCGATATACTATATTACATTCCCTTAATACATCATATTATTAGTCTCTAAAACTGATACACTGTGT
>NW_015576015.1:0-235 GCF_001515605.1 Sinocyclocheilus anshuiensis | reverse complement strand
GTATTGTACTGTACTCTACAGTACATTAAATTAAGGAATAAAACATTTGGAGAGTACCACAAGCAATACTTATTACAATTTTTTGTAGTATTGTTTTGAATTTATCTCATCAGTGTGTAAGACTGTGTCGTAGTATGTGTGTTTTTCAGGGTTTGTGTGTCATGTCTGAGAGCAAAGTTTGGGTTTTCAACAAGATTGAGTTGTTTTGAGTGGAGAGCTTCATTTTGACCTGAAT
>NW_015576014.1:0-234 GCF_001515605.1 Sinocyclocheilus anshuiensis | reverse complement strand
TGACCATGCTGGAGCTGGAGAGCGTCCACATCGACCCGCTGAGCTGCGACGTCAAACCCCGCGGAGACTCGCAGAGACTCGACCTGGAGAACGCCGTGCTCATGCAGGAGCTCATGGCTATGAAGGTGCCAGAACTCTACTGATAATACATCAACCTACTCAGAAAATCTGTCTTGATTGGGAACTCTTACATTTACATTAAAGGGGTCATATGATGCGATTTCAAGTTTTCCT
>NW_015576013.1:0-235 GCF_001515605.1 Sinocyclocheilus anshuiensis | reverse complement strand
TCATTGACCTTTATGGTACATTTCTAGTGATCTATCTGCTTGATCGGTTTAATTTATGATGCTGGTAGTAACTGCATTTCTTCTTAATATTTTCCATAAGGCTCAATGAGGTGTTCAGTGGCTGCATAGTTCTTAACACTTCATGAGTGTAAAGCCGTGGATTTTTTTCATCGCTGCCATGGAAAAAGCGGCTAATGTGTTTGTAGGAACACAAACATTGAGATAAGAGATCTAA
>NW_015576012.1:0-235 GCF_001515605.1 Sinocyclocheilus anshuiensis | reverse complement strand
CATTTCCGTTTTGTTTGCATTGTAGGCAAAGTCTAACCTTTTATCTTGTAGAAGCCATGCTTTTCTCTCCCCATCCACCCCAGTTATTCCCTGCTTCCATTTTAATTAACGTTCTATCGCTCTCTCTCTCTCTCTCTCTGATGAGGAAGGGGGTGGGAATTGGGGTGGATATCCGCATTGGTTGCCATGGCACCAGACAGCTCCATTTCTACCAATGCACATGAGTAAAGTGTGT
>NW_015576011.1:0-235 GCF_001515605.1 Sinocyclocheilus anshuiensis | reverse complement strand
TAAAGCGTTTTTGAAAAATCGCTTACCCCACCTTTAAAGTATATTCAAGTTAAATACAGCTTAAAATGTATTGACAGCATGTGTGTGTGTGTAATTTCAATTTCAAATAAATGCTGTATTTTTTAAACCTTCTATTCATCAAAGAATCCTGAAAAAAAATATGTTGTGGTTTCCACAAAAATATTAGGTGGCACAGCCATTTTCAAAATGGATAATAATAAGAAATATTTTTTAA
>NW_015576010.1:0-235 GCF_001515605.1 Sinocyclocheilus anshuiensis | reverse complement strand
TATTTCAGTTAGTTGCGAAGGCAACATTTCTCATTTTCGTTTTTTAAGTTAAAATTTGTATTTAATATTCATTTTTATTTTATTTCAACTTAATTTCAATTACCTAAAACATTTTTTTAATTATTTTAGATTTAGCTTTAGTTGATAACAACACTGCTATGCATAAGAATGTTTTATGATATTATAATTAATGTTTTTTAAAGGGGTCATATGATGCGATTTAAATTTTTCCTTT
>NW_015576009.1:0-231 GCF_001515605.1 Sinocyclocheilus anshuiensis | reverse complement strand
GTGTGTGTGTGTGTGTGTGTGTGTGTGTGTGTGTTTGAGTGAGATGTTGAGTTTAAAGTGATAGAGAGCGAGAGGGAGGGGCTTCTGCTTGCACAGGCCACGCCCCCTCCCCAGTCTCTCCTCCCACTGGCCGATGTCAGGAATGCTCCTCGCTCGTTTGCATATTCAGCATGCTCAGGCCGGCCATATGGGAAAATGCAACTGCAGGAATTGTTGTGAAAAAAGGGGGAC
>NW_015576008.1:0-235 GCF_001515605.1 Sinocyclocheilus anshuiensis | reverse complement strand
ATTTGTGCGTGTGTGAGAGGTATTTGTGTTTGAGGGGTATTTGTGGGTGTGTGCGAGAGGTATTTGTGTGTGTGTGAGAGGTATGTGTGTGTGTGAGGGGTATCTGTGCATGTGTGGGAGGTATTTGTGTTTGAGGGGTATTTGTGTTTGCGTGAGAGGTATTTGTGTGTGTGAGGGGTATTTGTGTGTTTGTGAGAGAGGTATTTGTGTGTGTGTGAGGGGTATTTGTGTGTGT
>NW_015576007.1:0-235 GCF_001515605.1 Sinocyclocheilus anshuiensis | reverse complement strand
CGGCTGTGTCATACTTAAACAAGGACATTGGTGTTTGCAGTGCATTGCTACCAGTTCAGATTCCTAGGTGAACCCATCTCATGTTCAAAACTTGTTGTGATGTCTTGTAATATTTTGGGACTAGGTGGCTTGCTGGTAACATTCATTTTTTTATTATTATTTTGTATTTCTAATTTTGACCAAATGGCTTAAACATGAATAGAAAGGGAAAAGAAGAATAAAGTATACACACTTC
>NW_015576006.1:0-235 GCF_001515605.1 Sinocyclocheilus anshuiensis | reverse complement strand
AGATCTTTGCCACACTGTACAAGTAGTCCATGACATTAGTAAGATGTTGAAAAACAAGTAATCACTGCCTGGTGAGTAAGAAAACGCCTTCTGTTGCTATGGTAACTGTAAAGAAAACGAGAACTTTTCATTAGATAAACTTGGAACTTTACTTGAATGTTGTGTTTAAAAATGAATGGCAGGTAAGTGGAAAAACTAACCTGCTTGAAGTTTACAGGTGGACAGTTCCAGAGGT
>NW_015576005.1:0-235 GCF_001515605.1 Sinocyclocheilus anshuiensis | reverse complement strand
TCAACTTTTTGATTATTTCCTTCATTTTTATTGAAAATAAATGCCCTTCCGATGTGATATGAGATTTGAAAAGGGAGGAAAAACAAGTTCGGTAAAAGGCGGATTCGAACCCGGGTCGATCGCATCAAAAAGACGATGGTACGTGTTTTACCATCTACGCCACTGACGCTGACGATAGTCGACTATCACGCGTTTGTGGGTGGAGCTAGTGTAAATAGCCTCTGCCAACAAGGCG
>NW_015576004.1:0-235 GCF_001515605.1 Sinocyclocheilus anshuiensis | reverse complement strand
TTATTATATTTTTTTGTTGTTGTTGTTGTTTTTTGTAAAGCTGCCCATTCAGTTTTTTTTTTTCTGTCTTTAAGATACCTTTCTTTGACACATGAGCACATGTATAAGTAGAAAGATAAGGTCCACAAACTATGTTTCTTTTTGGACTCCTACTTTCTTACTTTTTAATCTAGTGAAGAACTTGTATAAGCGAGCAATATAAATCACATCACTGTCGTAATTAGCTGTCAAAATA
>NW_015576003.1:0-235 GCF_001515605.1 Sinocyclocheilus anshuiensis | reverse complement strand
TGGGCTTTTATGGATTGGTGCTGTGGATGAGACCAGCATTACTAGATTGAAACCCAGAGAAAAGATTAAAAAAAGGTTACTTTTTCCTATTAAACGTCATTCATTACAACCTAATTACTTAAACTGCTCTATGATTAGACCAAAAGGACTGTAGCTGAACCTTCAACAGGCTTCCTAAACATTATGGTGATATGGGTAAAATTAGGGCCATTATATTTATACATTCAATTAACTT
>NW_015576002.1:0-235 GCF_001515605.1 Sinocyclocheilus anshuiensis | reverse complement strand
ACTACTGCGCAGACTCAAGCTCTAAACGAATCACTACTGTGCAGACACAAGCTCTAAACAAATCACTACTGTTTAGACTCAGACTCCCAAACGAATCGCTACCGCGCAGGCCTGGGCTTCAAATAAACTGCTACTGCAGAGACTTGAGCTCCAAATAAGACACTACTTCGCAGACTTCAAGTTCAAGTTCAATCAAGTTCCAAATGAATCACTTCTGCGCAGATTCAGACTCCCA
>NW_015576001.1:0-235 GCF_001515605.1 Sinocyclocheilus anshuiensis | reverse complement strand
GTCATTGTTGACCCAATTGTTTCCTTGCTTTAAATTTTTTTTTTTAAATAAAAGCAATCAAAATAAAATGCTTGAACGCTAATAAAGATCTATGCAATAATGGAATGCAATTACTGCTGCCTATAGAAAAACAAAAACTCTTTTTTTTTTTTGTGAACGTTGTGTTCTCTTTTTTTAATAGGCGTACACATGCCATAATTTTATTGAAAGGTAAAAGATCATAATTTAAAGGTAA
>NW_015576000.1:0-235 GCF_001515605.1 Sinocyclocheilus anshuiensis | reverse complement strand
ATCAGTGGTTCTCAACTAGGAGTGTTTTAATTCCAAAAAATGGGTGTGGGGAAAAAACAACCTTGGGTTTAAGAATCAAATGATTCAATAAAATGTTGAGATTTAATTCCAAAATAATTCTCAAGGCATCTCCATTTTTCAGCAAAAGTACAGAGGCATTATAGTTGTTAAACTGTAAATATTACACATAAAAGCCAAAATAAAATGTCTGTCTGATATGTAAACAGGAATCATT
>NW_015575999.1:0-235 GCF_001515605.1 Sinocyclocheilus anshuiensis | reverse complement strand
TTTATAAACATAGTGGGCAATGACATCTGTTTTGTTACATAAAGCGACTAATTTTAAGTTAATTGTTATTTATGCTTTCCAGTCACAGAGTACTTTATTTTGAGAGTTAAGTGAGAGAAAATCTGTAACTTAGTCCAGATTCGGGGAATTGTAATGTTTAATAATTGCTTTTATTGTGTAAATAGCTTTCTGCATTGAAATTTGCATATATTTTTGTTTGTATATGCTGTCAATT
>NW_015575998.1:0-235 GCF_001515605.1 Sinocyclocheilus anshuiensis | reverse complement strand
TTGTGCTGTTATCTGTTACTGAGAGCACGCTCTGTTTAAAATCTCTCCATGAAGCTTTTAATTGCCTGATAAATGATATTTTACTTCACACATGACTGAGATTGAATGAGACTGCTGTTTGTCTGTTAGTAACCCTTATTTTAGTTTGATGTGTTGTTTTATAGATGTTTTGTTGTTTTAATAGAATTGTTTGATGATCTGCCATTGATGACGTCATCACTAGAACATGTTCATT
>NW_015575997.1:0-235 GCF_001515605.1 Sinocyclocheilus anshuiensis | reverse complement strand
CATCCCCCCCACCCCTCACCCGCCTCTCTCTTTTTCTATGTTCAGCTCACAGCAGAAAGAATGTGAGATGGTACCGTATTATATCCCTGTTCCCAATCTTTGTGTTCCCTCATTTCCATTCATTGTTGATGTTGCCTGAAATGCCCATTTAAAGGTTGTAAACACAATTAAACTGTATTTATAAAATGATCGTCTATTAAAGGGGTCATATGATGCTATTTTAAAGATCATTATT
>NW_015575996.1:0-235 GCF_001515605.1 Sinocyclocheilus anshuiensis | reverse complement strand
TTTGGCATCTTTGTATAGTCTCACCCAACACAAATGTTTTTTTTTATATTATTATTCTACACTTTTAACCTGTGATAAAAATCTAAAACTTAAGAGGTTAAGGTAATTACAACAATGGTTTATTGATTTCAGCCCATATGCAGCCATTGAGTACTACAGCCATATATATAGTGGCTATTGATATTTTGATATATGCCATGACAGGTCACCAGATGTCACCAAACTCACAGAAATT
>NW_015575995.1:0-235 GCF_001515605.1 Sinocyclocheilus anshuiensis | reverse complement strand
TACAGTCAGGTCCATATATATTTGGACACAGGCAGAGTTTTTATTATTTCAGATGTTGACCTAAACATATTAAAGTTACAGTTATACAATGAATATGGGTTTAAAGTGCACACTCTGAGCTGTAATTTAAGCGGATTCTCATCAAAATCGGAGGAACGGTTAAAGAATTACAGCCCTTTTATACTGTATATGCACATCCCCCTTTTTCAAGGGTTCATAAGTAATTGGACAGTTG
>NW_015575994.1:0-235 GCF_001515605.1 Sinocyclocheilus anshuiensis | reverse complement strand
ACCCAGTATACGGTCAAATACAAAAAGATTATTAGATTTTTTTTTTACATTTTCTGAAATGAAAAGTAGTTTTGGTTACCAGGGTGTTGCTAGGGTGTGGCTTATTGGATCAAAAAAAGAGCACAACTTCAAAAGGAATATTTGGTCACACTTTATTTTTAAGGTCCAGTTCTCGCTATTAATAAACCAATAACTGTGACTTTTGCCTCAATAAACTCCTAATTTGCTGCTTATT
>NW_015575993.1:0-235 GCF_001515605.1 Sinocyclocheilus anshuiensis | reverse complement strand
TACAAATGTCTTTTTTATTCAGAAGACAATAAAATAAGAAAAGAGACCCGATCCATTCACCCTCAGACGATCTGAAGCATTAAAACATCACATATCAAAATTAATTCACACAAGCCAAACATCTGGGTTCAGTAAGATTTATAATGCTTAGCAAGGCTGCATCTATTTGATCAAAAATACAATAAAAACTGTAAAAATGTGAAATATTATTACAATTTGGAACAGCTGTTTTCTG
>NW_015575992.1:0-235 GCF_001515605.1 Sinocyclocheilus anshuiensis | reverse complement strand
TGGCCAACTGATTTTCAATGACTAATAGCCGGTCAGCCATGTGTTTTATATTTTTCTTATTTATAGATATTTATTATTATTATTATTACTATATTATATTACATTAAATTTAATTCATTTCATTTATTTAAACATTTAATACATTTTTTATGTCATGTATGGGTTATATAGAGACATTAAAATGAAAAACAAATGAAATATTTTGTATATATTATTTTGTATATATAATATTATT
>NW_015575991.1:0-235 GCF_001515605.1 Sinocyclocheilus anshuiensis | reverse complement strand
GAAGCAGTGTGACAAAAAAAAATGTTCATTACAGAAAGGTCATTAAATATATTTTTCGGTTCAGTGAACATACCAAATGTTTCCAGTCATTTTGTTTATTAAAAGTTATTTTTTTTTGTTCTACCACATCTACAGGTATCTTTATATCCATCTTTCAGGCACCGTCCCACAGTTTCAGTTGCTCATTTCTTCATTTGACTTAATGTTAAAATTCTACATTTTTAAATTCTTATGA
>NW_015575990.1:0-235 GCF_001515605.1 Sinocyclocheilus anshuiensis | reverse complement strand
TCTCGCATGTTTGTTGTGTTGCATTTTTATGTTGCCAGTTTTGTCACCATAAATTATTAATACTGTTTTATGTATTTTATTTTGTGCAAACATTTGAATTAACTTGATATTAAAAGTTTTAACATTTGATAGTTGCATGCATAAACTAGTAATTTTCAATTCATGACGTCAGTGAGAGCTCTGATTCTCTGTCTATATTTCGCAATAGACCGCAGGCAAAGCGAAAATGAAATCG
>NW_015575989.1:0-235 GCF_001515605.1 Sinocyclocheilus anshuiensis | reverse complement strand
TGCTAGGTTGTTCCAATGCGGTTGCTAAGGTACCTGGGGTGGTTGCTAAGGTTTTGCGATGCGGTTGCTAGGGTACTTGGGGTGGTTGCTAGGGTGTAGCTTTGTGGTTGCTAGGGTGCTTGGGTGGTTGCTAGGGTGTTGCCATGCGGCTGCTATGGTACTCGGGGAGTTGATAGGGTGTTGCTATGTGGTTACTAGGGCACTCGGGTTGTTGCTAGGGTGTTGATATTTAGTT
>NW_015575988.1:0-235 GCF_001515605.1 Sinocyclocheilus anshuiensis | reverse complement strand
GTGTGTGTGTGTGTGTGTGTGTAAGTTGGTTTCTGGCCAAACCGCCGCTTTATGCTTCAGGGAAGAGGCTTTAACAGTGACCAGGCAGAGCTGGTGACCATGTTTAAGTGACTGGGGGCAGATTTACCAGTAAATGTTCCCATAAACAGCCATTTCCTTTAGTTAATTTAGAGCTATAACGGACTCATCCAGGAATCTGCAGGAATTTTCCCTCTTCCTGCACTCTCACTCCCTC
>NW_015575987.1:0-235 GCF_001515605.1 Sinocyclocheilus anshuiensis | reverse complement strand
TACAGTATATATTTTGAAAATATTTACATGTATATATTTATATATTTTATATTACAGATAAATATATTTAATATATAAACAACAAATTTTTCTTAAGTATATATTTTGAAAATATTTACATGTATATACATGTATAATTTATATCACAGATAATTATATTTAATATATAAACATACATTTTTCTTAAATAATATACATAAATATATACTTTTATGTTGGATGCGATTAACCGTTT
>NW_015575986.1:0-235 GCF_001515605.1 Sinocyclocheilus anshuiensis | reverse complement strand
CAGGATTCACAGATGAATAGAAAGTTCACAAGAACAGCATTTATTTGAGATATAAATCTTTTGTAACATAAATGGCTTTATTGTCACTTTTGGTCAATTTAATGCATCCTTAATGAATAAAAGTATAGTTTTTAAAGTTTTTTTTTTATTATTTAAATTTTTATTTTACTGTCCCCAAACTTTTGAATGCTAGTGTATCATGGTTTCCACAAAAATATTGTGCAGCACAACTGTT
>NW_015575985.1:0-235 GCF_001515605.1 Sinocyclocheilus anshuiensis | reverse complement strand
TTTGTCCATATTAGGGATTTCCTGCACGTCATAAGTTATTACTTCAACGAGGCCATTTTGGACTTTCTGCACGAGAGCGCTCTCCGGCTTTGAGTATGAATGAAACATGCACTGCATGAGAGTGTTCAGCACTCAGTAATGTTCATATCGTCTCGTTTTGGATATGAATACATCGTGCGGTCATACATAAACTATCTCGTTTCTTCGCCCATGTGCACACACATCCAAAGCATGC
>NW_015575984.1:0-235 GCF_001515605.1 Sinocyclocheilus anshuiensis | reverse complement strand
CTTTTTTGATTCTTCTTAATAGTGTTTTAATTAGATTAATAATCTTATTATAAAACAAGTGTTTTATAATAAATCTGTACTGTATTTTTATTGTATTATTAAATATTTTAAAAATAAAATTATTTAATGTAAATAATTGGAATTTATTTAAATTTTATTTAAAGGCAATATAGCAGATACTACCATGTTATGTAAATACAATAGAAATGTATATAATATTTTACTTATTCATTTA
>NW_015575983.1:0-235 GCF_001515605.1 Sinocyclocheilus anshuiensis | reverse complement strand
GCTGGCTTTTCGTCGCGTCTGTCTCTTGGAGTCGTCGGAGTTGGGCTTGCGTCCAGAGGTTCTCGGTGCGACGTCACTGCTCGCGTGCTGCTTTGCGATGTTCTGTCTCAAGAGAAACATATTTACGTTCTTAACGTTTCATTCCATCGATGGCTTTCTCCGTTTAGCTCCGGTTTTGAGCTCTGAATCGTCCTGCAGTCTGGTTTAGGATGAGATACAGCCGTGAAAGCGCTCA
>NW_015575982.1:0-235 GCF_001515605.1 Sinocyclocheilus anshuiensis | reverse complement strand
TATTTATCCTTGGTTTGGGCTCATAGGACAGAACGATTATCTGAGTTACAGTAGACTTTGTCAGTTTGAACCAATCAATGTTACTAAAATGTCATTATTATTGTTGTTGTTGTTTTTAAACCCTTTAAAGGCTAAATTCACCCAAAAATGAAAATTGTATTAATTAGTCACCCTCATGTTTTTCCAAACCCATAAGGTTTTCGTTCATCTTCACAACACGAATGAAGATAAATCT
>NW_015575981.1:0-235 GCF_001515605.1 Sinocyclocheilus anshuiensis | reverse complement strand
AGCTCGCAGTCATGACAATCAGCCCCCTCAAGAGCTGACCATGCACGCTCGCTCCCAAACAAACGACACACAAATCGCGTGTATCCCCTGCCGTCAGATATCGTGGGCAGGGAAGAACACAGCGTTTGTACTGCCGTTCGCTCGCCATAGACTTTTTTCATTGTTTTATATATCTATATATATATATAAGTGCTTGTGCGGACAAACAACAGTAAATAGACAGACACATACACAG
>NW_015575980.1:0-235 GCF_001515605.1 Sinocyclocheilus anshuiensis | reverse complement strand
TGAAAATCAATTGCATTTTAAATTAATTTGTGAGACAGTTTTTGCTGAAATCCAGACATCGTATTTTATGTACTCTTTATTTCGGAAAGTAATTGTGATATTTAAGAAATAAATACAGTTTCTTTTAAAGATGTTTTTTTTCATTGGCCTACCAATCACAAAAATCACCAAGCCAACCAATCAAAAACACGGAGCTGCTCTCTTCCAGCCAATAATAAATCGGCTGCAGTACACG
>NW_015575979.1:0-235 GCF_001515605.1 Sinocyclocheilus anshuiensis | reverse complement strand
CAATCTCGTGCAACTAATTCCGATCTGTCTCAGATATGAGTAAAAATTGGGATTTTTTTGTGCCAATGTAAAGTCAGCCAATGTGTAAGCTGTAATAAATGTATTCCCACAATCGAAGCACATTTGATTCATTACACCACTGTCACTTTTCTGGTGTATTTCTGAAGCACCCTGCTGAGTACAACTCTTGCACACAGAAAACATATTTGAGGCTTCTCCTTTGTATTGTTGCTGC
>NW_015575978.1:0-235 GCF_001515605.1 Sinocyclocheilus anshuiensis | reverse complement strand
AGGAACAGGTACTTTGGTTTAATCATTTGTAAATATAATGTCATATGTTATTAAATGACATTTATATTTAATTTTTGTGTGACATTAAACTGTGACTGTCAAAATTATTTGCAGAATCCCAGGTTTAAAATCCTTTAGTGAAAAAGAATGTTTTCTGTTCTTATGAGATTTAAAAGTACCACAGATATTTGTTTTAAAGTTACAACCTGAAAACATACAAGTTATCAATTCATTT
>NW_015575977.1:0-235 GCF_001515605.1 Sinocyclocheilus anshuiensis | reverse complement strand
TTAATATAATTAAGACCTTAAATTTAAATGTATTATTCAATTTAAATTAAATATATTTAAAATAAATTAAATAATAATATTTATATTTAATATAGGTATTTGTAATATATTTATATTTATTAATATATTTGTATATTTAAGCTTTCCCCCAGTTTCTTTGGACCCTGAACCGGTACATTTTTATATAATACAATTTAAATCATTTTAATTCTGACTTGTGTACATTTTCACATTT
>NW_015575976.1:0-235 GCF_001515605.1 Sinocyclocheilus anshuiensis | reverse complement strand
ATAATTGTTGTCATAATATTGCAGCCCAATCAGTTCCTATTTTTTAAATGTAGAATATACCATTTTAAATATTTTGTTATTGGTAACAGTTTTGATCGATTTTAGTAATTGGCTAAATTTAAATATTTGACATTAAAGATAACACGGATACAATTAATAAAGTATGGCTAATTATAAAGTTTGCCCTTACAAAGGTTTAAAAAAATGCCCCTGGAAATCAGTCCCATGGGGCAAA
>NW_015575975.1:0-235 GCF_001515605.1 Sinocyclocheilus anshuiensis | reverse complement strand
GATTTAAATAAGATAATTGTGTACCCATTGTTATTAACAACATGACGTGCATTAAATGTTACATTACATCAAGGTTTCCCAAACTGGGGTTTGTGAAGCAACTGCAAGGGGTTCATGAGTGTAATAAAAAGCTAACAATTAATTAAATCATAAAAGTGCTAATTTTTTACATTAAAATGTTAAATTAATAAATACATTTTAAAGAACCACAATCAAAATAAAACACTTATTAAAA
>NW_015575974.1:0-235 GCF_001515605.1 Sinocyclocheilus anshuiensis | reverse complement strand
GATTTGCAAATATTTAATTTAATAAATGAAAACCAGAAATATGTTTCTAAAAGAGACAATAGTACAGCAGCATTTAGATAGTCATTACTTTCAATTTTATGAAACTTACAAATTTATACAGATGGTTCTAAAGACCCAGAAACTGGCCATACAAGTGCTGCCATTCCTCACTTTAAATATAAATCTGCAAAAATAACTGCTAATAATATATCAGTATATGCAGCAGAGATTATCG
>NW_015575973.1:0-235 GCF_001515605.1 Sinocyclocheilus anshuiensis | reverse complement strand
TTGTCTCACCCTTTACAGCTGTTTGCTTGAGCTTGCTTAAGGTTAATATACATTTAAAAATAGATCAAGGTTGCGGCAATTTGTCTTCTGCTTTATCTGAAGCAGTGATAGCAAAGAGATCATGTGAGATCCAGTGAGATGTATGTTTTGCTTTTTGTTTTGTCTGAGGAACTGTAGAGTATATTCCCATTCATCATAATTCATCCTACCTTAGTGTGTGTATAGAAATTCAATT
>NW_015575972.1:0-235 GCF_001515605.1 Sinocyclocheilus anshuiensis | reverse complement strand
TGCTTTTATTAACTCTTAAATGTAGTTATTTTTGTGGTTGTTTTTTAGTGTCCATAGGATGAGTGAGAGTAAAGACAGTGATTTAGACAGACTGAATGGTGTTTTTACTCAAGTCTCTTATTGAGTTTTAAACAGATTCATTATCATAATATTTTATTACCAGTTATATTAACCAGTTCAATTACCATGTTTTTTTTTCTTCATCTTTACACATTGCTCAGTTTGACTAAAACTT
>NW_015575971.1:0-235 GCF_001515605.1 Sinocyclocheilus anshuiensis | reverse complement strand
TTTTCTATAGGTCTATCATAATGCGTGCGGTAGAGGGTTAATAAAAACTATAATATGGTAGTAATTTAGTACCATTGTTAAAAAACATTTTTATTACCATCCAATACCATTGAAGTACTATTACAGTTTTTTTGCAAAAAATGTAAACAAATATTAAGCACATTCTCTGTTATATACCTAAATCATTTTTGTATATTCATATGAATATTTCTATTTCTAATGCATTTGTGTTTCT
>NW_015575970.1:0-235 GCF_001515605.1 Sinocyclocheilus anshuiensis | reverse complement strand
AGCAGATGAACCCAGAATATAAACGCAATGTGCAAAGTTTAATATGAAACATTTTCCCATAGAAAACCATTATAAAGAAGCCGCTTAACCATTTAGCACATTGCGTTCATATTCTGGGCTCATTTGCTTGCCTGCATAAAGCATGCATCAGCAATAAGGTGTGTACTGAATTTGATCTTTTAATATCACCGTTTTCACATTAAACGTTTTAGAATGTCCCGCTGTTTTTAGTGAT
>NW_015575969.1:0-235 GCF_001515605.1 Sinocyclocheilus anshuiensis | reverse complement strand
GCCTGTCCCATACAAACCACTCATTCAAGAAGCAGTGAAAGAGTTCATCTTATGAAAACTGAACATCTTTGGGCCACCTTAAAATCAAAATGAAATTTTTAAAAAGTAAGGGAATGAGAAATTTTACAATAAGAAATAAGAAGGAACAATAAGAAATTCATAATTTGCCACCTAATTTTCATTACTTTAGATAAATAAATAAAGGAACAACAAATTTGACTTGCTAAAATTATGC
>NW_015575968.1:0-235 GCF_001515605.1 Sinocyclocheilus anshuiensis | reverse complement strand
TTTTTTTTATTCAAAACGGCACAAAAGCAGTAACATTATACTACATTATGAATATCACGCGATTTTTTTTCCATCAAACGATTAACGTTATTAAAATAAAATCCCTTTTCCCATTAGCAATATTCTCTTAAAACTTGAAAAGAGGTGCACAGTGCTCATTTACTATACATTTTTGTCTATACCCATGAGTAAACGTCTCATTTAATACTCTAACGTTACATTATTTTCGCAATTT
>NW_015575967.1:0-235 GCF_001515605.1 Sinocyclocheilus anshuiensis | reverse complement strand
CTATGCCTTTGTCTCTTTGTTTATTTTGAATACGCGCCCTCTAGCTGCTAAAATTACATATTGTGCCTTTAAGTATTGAGTAAACCGCGATTGGATTTGATCCACAATTCACAGGTTTCTGATTCGCAAATTTTGATTTGACGAATTCAGAATTATTTTATTTAATCCGATTCACAATGAGATTCAATTAAATTCAATTATAGATTTGATTCTATATTTTTTAATGCATTCATAG
>NW_015575966.1:0-235 GCF_001515605.1 Sinocyclocheilus anshuiensis | reverse complement strand
TTCTGACATGTGCTACATTTGCTCACCATGCTCTCAATATCCTTCACCATACCAGGCCAAAAAACAACTTGTCTTGCTTGTGCTTTAGTCCGTTGTGCACCTTGATGTCCAATGTGTAACTTCTGTAAAACAGCAGACTTCAATTTCTCTGGAATGATGATCCTATCTCCCATCATTAGCACATCATTCTGCATACTGATGTTAGGTCACACTGACCAGAATTTGTGCAATTTTT
>NW_015575965.1:0-235 GCF_001515605.1 Sinocyclocheilus anshuiensis | reverse complement strand
GAGGGAGGGTGCCCTCATTTACTTGGCGAAACAGTAGGCAGGAGGTGGCGTGTTTGGACTATCGTTTTTTGCCGTCATATGTGAAGGTGTTTAATTATACTCAGGTTCCTATGTGGTGTTCAGATCACTGTTTGGTGGGGGTATGGGTGGAGGTGGGAGGTGTGAGGCGGGGGAGGGGTTGTGGAGGTTCAATACTTCCTTTCTGAAGGACAAGGTTTTTTGTATAGCGCTTTTT
>NW_015575964.1:0-235 GCF_001515605.1 Sinocyclocheilus anshuiensis | reverse complement strand
AGGCGCATTGTTGGCGCATTGCTATTTTGAGGCAACTGAAATAGATTGCGCCTTTGACCAACCTGGTCTAAAGTCAATGGCGCAATATTTTTCTTGTTAATTAAAGAAAGCACGTTAGTGATATGCGCCTATAGGCATGTGAACAACATGCGTACACTCTGCTTATTACACTCAGGGACAAGCAGCAGCGCACAAACATGCCAAATATTAAAAATTAAAAGATTACAATGTAAAA
>NW_015575963.1:0-235 GCF_001515605.1 Sinocyclocheilus anshuiensis | reverse complement strand
TAGGACCACCAAAAGTACTTTTAAAATAAATTTTCTATATACACATACACACATAAAATAATTTTGGACCTAAACATAATCATGCATAAAAAATAAATAAAATAAAAAATAAATAAATAAATATTATTTGATTGTTTTATATGTAAATCAGCATCAATTAAAGACATTACATCAAATACTACCAAGATGTAAACATACGTTTCAGTTTAGAGTTTTTAATTATTTTTTTATTTTT
>NW_015575962.1:0-233 GCF_001515605.1 Sinocyclocheilus anshuiensis | reverse complement strand
GTGAAAGTGTATTGTTTGTTTGCATGTGCATGGTTGTGCTTGCAAATTTGAGTTTTTGTTTTGTTTTGTTTGTCTGTGTATGCATGGTTGGGTTCGCAAGTCTGTATGATTTTTTTTTGTTTGTGTGTGAATGTGTGAGTGTGACTGTATTTGTGTGTGTGTGTGTGTGTGTGTGTGTGTGAGTGAGTGGTGATTTGAGTGAGTGTGATTTATTAATATTTGTGAGTGAATGT
>NW_015575961.1:0-235 GCF_001515605.1 Sinocyclocheilus anshuiensis | reverse complement strand
CTTTTAATATAATATCCAGTTTTAATATGCCATTTGAAGCAATGCGTGTTTGTTCAATTTTGCTATATTTCAGTGCTTAGTGGTGTGCTGTGGGATTTTTTTACTGATCAAAACTGTGCCGTGGCTAAGAAAAGGTTGGGAAACACTGATCTAGACCACCATTCACTGCCATTATAAAGCCTGGAAGAGACAGGACATTTTTTTATATAACTCCGACTGTATTCGTCTGAAAGAA
>NW_015575960.1:0-235 GCF_001515605.1 Sinocyclocheilus anshuiensis | reverse complement strand
AGTCTAAATATTTTTATGTTTTAACATGTCACTAAAACGCTGTCGTAGAGGCTTGGTGCACGCAGAGATAAAAAAGTACCCCATGCCCGCGGTAAAAATATACTGCTGGATCTTTAATGTTGTGGGCCTATTTTTTTCTGCCGGAGGTCTTGTATCTTGTCCAGATGCATGGCATCAAGGATTCTTCCACATACCAACAGATAAAAAAAATCTAAACCTGACTGCCTCTGTTAGA
>NW_015575959.1:0-234 GCF_001515605.1 Sinocyclocheilus anshuiensis | reverse complement strand
TTACTGAAATGTCTCATGTAATCGCTCATTCTGTGTCAAACTGCGCAAAACGTGTAAAGCTGGTAAACATTGCAACGTAATAATAAATTTACCTCTGAATAACCAGATGATGCCCATAAGCTCATTAGTCAGTTAGAAAAATAACTAAAGAGGAGCATTTTGCTATATTTTTGCGCTATTGTATATTAAAATTTTTACTTAAAGGGGTCATATGATGCGATTTCAATTTTTCCT
>NW_015575958.1:0-235 GCF_001515605.1 Sinocyclocheilus anshuiensis | reverse complement strand
TTTTTTTTTTTCCTTCTTGATCCCTGTAAACATGGTTCAGTTATGTGGCAAAGTTATGGTGGCAGGTAAAAATTACTTTACATTCTACAAAAACAAAATTTACAACCACAATTGGATTTTCCCCCCTGGGGCGGCTTGACATGCACTTTATCTACTAATATTATTACAGCCAGGTGACACAAACAATTTATTTGACTATACAACAAACAGTTTTCTTTCAAAAAAGTACTTTTTT
>NW_015575957.1:0-235 GCF_001515605.1 Sinocyclocheilus anshuiensis | reverse complement strand
TAGAAGAACCATCAAAACCAAACTTACACAATTGTCATTGTAGAGGGATGTTTTAATAAGCTGAAGAATCTTTTTCCACTAATATACTCTTTAAAATAAAGGTTCCAAAATGGGGTTTCGCAGTAATTCATTAGAAGAACCATTTGAGTTCCCCAATTAACATTTCATTAACATTTCTTAAAAGAACCTCTTTTTTTTCATAATGTGAACAACATTTTAATAATCTAAAGAACCT
>NW_015575956.1:0-235 GCF_001515605.1 Sinocyclocheilus anshuiensis | reverse complement strand
AGCAGCGGAGCGGAAAATTAAAAATGATAAAGGATTGATCCTGCATGCGCTGAAAATGCTTTATCAATAACGCAGCTCGTTTAAGGAAATCGTTTGAGTTTTCTATTTTTCTTAGCTCATGAATTTCGTTGGGATCGAAGCCATTTGCTTATGCATTTCATCACGGTGCTTTTTCTTTTTGAGGTTTGCATTTCGCTCCATTTTTGAGTCGTTTCTTATCTTAATGTTTTTTTTT
>NW_015575955.1:0-235 GCF_001515605.1 Sinocyclocheilus anshuiensis | reverse complement strand
TGGTATTTCACTTTCAGAGAGGACAGACAAATCATTTGATGCTCACAATATTGTGCCGCAGCGGGTTAGGACAGTGAATGGAAGAACGAGTTAGCGTAGTGTTGATTCACCCTGAAATAATAGGGTCATTCTGTGTCAACTCATCCAGAGGTCACCGGCTCAAATTTGTGATTTTGTTAATATATATATTTTTTTTTTTTCTGTAGAAAGACAAACATATATAGCGATGAAACCC
>NW_015575954.1:0-234 GCF_001515605.1 Sinocyclocheilus anshuiensis | reverse complement strand
ATCTTGCCCAAGTCAGTCATTTGGCAATCACTCTGCACTCATTTACACTTAGTATTCAATAAACCACTCTCTTAACTCAAGTTAAGGACATAATTATGCTCGGCCTCCCCCACTTCTCTGATCCTGAAATCATTATCAAGGCCCAGGTTTAAGTTTCACCAGGTGGACAGGGGAAGGAGAGAAGCACTCATTTACTCAAACCCAGCAGTGATACTGGGTCCATCCCTCCTCTCC
>NW_015575953.1:0-234 GCF_001515605.1 Sinocyclocheilus anshuiensis | reverse complement strand
TGGCAGTTTTCTTTCATGTGCCTGTCTGAGATGCGCTTCAGGTCTTGTGTGTCTAATCCCTCTTTCTTTGTTGTGTCTCTACAGCCATTGGTGTCCACCCTTCCCATGAGTGGCATCCTTCAACACACATCTCGTATACCAGGCTTTGACTACCAGCCTCAGGAAAGCGCGCTAACAAGGAGTGCGAAAGCCCCTGCTTCTCATGTGACCACTTCTTCCTCCTCGTCTTCTTCC
>NW_015575952.1:0-234 GCF_001515605.1 Sinocyclocheilus anshuiensis | reverse complement strand
CTAATAATGTCTTTATTCCTGTCTTGACTGAACAGAATAAGTGCTGTGCTGTGGATTGTAAAGCTGGACAGACAGTGACTGTAATGATGGACATCTGCTTGTGGACAGGTGATGTATCTACTGTGTGAATGTGTGTTCTAGTGCACTAAACATGTAGGTTACCATCATTTTCTTTCTGAAGGGCCTCTCCTGTGAAAAGCAAATGATGGTAACCTAAGTAGGTGAGGAAGGGAC
>NW_015575951.1:0-234 GCF_001515605.1 Sinocyclocheilus anshuiensis | reverse complement strand
GTCACGAAAACAAATTCCTCGTATGTGTAAACATACCTGGCAAAAAAGCTCATTCTGATTCTGAGTTATGTTACATTAGCGCTGTTTTGCGAATGAGAGAAGTGAGACTCACTGATGCCTCTAGTTATGAGACGGTAATGATGCAAATTGTTTTAGCATAATTTAACATGGTGCAACAATCAAAAAATGTTGTTCCTCTTCAGGAACTCGAGCTGCGTCGAAAACGCTAGGGGA
>NW_015575950.1:0-234 GCF_001515605.1 Sinocyclocheilus anshuiensis | reverse complement strand
CTCACAATATATTATTGCATAATAGTTTACCAGTATACTTATTTATTTTAGGCTTTACTATACACAGATGTGGACTAGGATGTCGACCAGCACTGCATCACCACTGTCCATACTGTCAAACTACAATTTTAAGGAGAAGTGATTTTGAGACACGTGTACAAGTTTGCAAACAAAAACCACTTCCAACTTCAGCCACTGCAGCTCTGCCCACACCAGCAGTGAGAGACACACCAT
>NW_015575949.1:0-234 GCF_001515605.1 Sinocyclocheilus anshuiensis | reverse complement strand
GCGCTGGGTTATATTTAACCCAGCATTTTTTAGAGTGTAGTATTTATTATTATGTAATTATTGTAAATATAGCAACAGTGAAAGTGATTTAGAGAATTCAAAAAATCAAACACCACAAACTGTCATATCACTAAAAATGTTAATCTTTAGAGATAATAAAAATAAAGAGGAAACAGATAATCAAAATCAAATAATTTTTTTTAAATATATAAGAGACAATCATCAATTCAACAA
>NW_015575948.1:0-234 GCF_001515605.1 Sinocyclocheilus anshuiensis | reverse complement strand
GTGATAATATGGGAAGATATGTAATTGTAAAGGGAACCCTTTTGTGAGAAACACTGAACCTAATTAACATTTATGGTCTCAATACAGACAATGCTGTTTTTTTGCTAACATTTTCCTAACTATTTCCTCACAGCGTGGTCACTGTATAATAGGAGGACTTTAATTGCACCTTAGATCCCAGAAAAGATTGATCTTCTGGAACAGATCAGTCACATAATCAAACAAGGAAAGTAC
>NW_015575947.1:0-234 GCF_001515605.1 Sinocyclocheilus anshuiensis | reverse complement strand
GGTGTCAACCTGGACCAAACAGACAATGATTTCTACTCCAAGTTTGCCACTGGCAGTGTCTCCATCCCATGGCAAAATGAGGTACGAAGCTGTGCTAAAATCCCAGCTGCTGCCAACATAATAACATGGCACTTTTTTCAGATTCCACAATAATGAACCTTGTGAAAAATAAAAGTATACTACAAATATCTTTACATATTTATGTGCTTAATAAAAAATACCCTGCAATTGTAC
>NW_015575946.1:0-234 GCF_001515605.1 Sinocyclocheilus anshuiensis | reverse complement strand
GTCACGTAGTGTGAACACCACAACGACTTAAAGACAGACAATCAACAACACAGCGATCTGCCGACGTTTAAAGTCGTGTAGTGTGAACTTGGTTTAACAAAACACCACTTCGGTTCAAAGATCTGTTACATCGCATCGCTCCCTATCTTCAGCACAAGTTGACGCATCATGCTCCAGTTGGTGCGGCGGAAAGATTGACGGTGACTTTGCATTTTTTGGCAACAGGATACTCGC
>NW_015575945.1:0-234 GCF_001515605.1 Sinocyclocheilus anshuiensis | reverse complement strand
GCCCGGATTAGGAATTCAGAGGCCCCTGGGCACAATGTCTTGTCGGGTCCCCCACATCCACACACGCACACATGCACACAATCAAGGTTTTAAATTATAGGGTAGGCCTACTAATTGTTGGAAACACCTCTAGCTTATACAGGATTTACACTCACAGGTTACAGCCTATGATCGCATCCTCTATCATATAGGATTTACATCACATGATTGCAACAATGCTTTCCTGGACCAGCA
>NW_015575944.1:0-234 GCF_001515605.1 Sinocyclocheilus anshuiensis | reverse complement strand
GGATCAGCATTTATAGACATTCTGAACTCCATTGGGGTTAGACAATACGTGTCAGGGCCTACTCATTGTCGTAATAATACTTTCGATTTAATACTGTCACATGGAATTGATGTTAATGCCGTTGATATTCTGCAGCAGAGTGATGATATCTTGGATCATTATCTAGTCTTGTGTATACTCCATATAGCAAAAGCTGCAAATTCAACTCCTTGTTACAAATATGGTAGAACCATC
>NW_015575943.1:0-234 GCF_001515605.1 Sinocyclocheilus anshuiensis | reverse complement strand
GACAAAATGTGAAATAAATGTGTGAAATAAAGTCACAATTGCTAGTAACAATGTCAGAATTGCAAGATATATACTCTCAATTCTGAGAAAAAAAGTCAGCGAGTTTATATCTCGCAATTCTTTATAACATGCAATTGCGACTTCTGACTTTATAACTCACAATTACGAGTTTATATCTTGCAATTCGGAGAAATAAAAGTCGGAACTGCTAAATGTAAACTTGCAATTGCGAGA
>NW_015575942.1:0-234 GCF_001515605.1 Sinocyclocheilus anshuiensis | reverse complement strand
TTCAAGAACTTTGTTTTATACATTTTATAAACCTATTTATTTGTTGTAAATTGTACTCGCCTCAGAAAAACAAATTCTTCTATCACAGCGGTTCCCAAACTGGGGTGCGTGCACCCCTAGGGGTGCACAGACCGACCAGCAGGGGTGCGAGAGAGAATGCTTTTGATAATCTGTGTGCATTTTTTGAAGGTGCAAGTGAAAGAGAATTTTACTTGCCCGACCGGACAACTAATC
>NW_015575941.1:0-234 GCF_001515605.1 Sinocyclocheilus anshuiensis | reverse complement strand
GCAAAATTTGTGAAGAGAAGTGTTTGTAAACCTGTTGTCAGAGAAACTTAAAAGGGCAGTTTTACACCAAAACAAAAACTTGCAGGTTTAATGTGAAGCAAAACATACATATTGTAATTTTACTACTGTAAAATAATTAATATACTTACCATTAATTTTTTTTCTTCAAAGGGCACCTATTATGCCCCATTTTACAAGATGTAATATTGGTCTTGGGTGTCCCCAGAATGTGTC
>NW_015575940.1:0-234 GCF_001515605.1 Sinocyclocheilus anshuiensis | reverse complement strand
GATGGAAGATACCAGCACTCCTGGCCATCTTGTAAAGGAGGTGCTAGCTCTGCATGGTTATTGTCGAGTATTCTCTGCATGAATTCTGTAAAATCCTCTCTCATCTTTGGCCGTTTATCAAGGTTGCGACGTAGAGACATGAAACGTTTAACAGCGTACTCTCTGTTGTTGGGCAAGCGTCTCCTTGACTCACGAAATGGTAGTGGTGCCACCCAGCTGTTACTTGAGTCCTTG
>NW_015575939.1:0-234 GCF_001515605.1 Sinocyclocheilus anshuiensis | reverse complement strand
GTCAAAGCCTTTTAGAAAATCTATTTGTGGCGGTCAGTTTTGATACTGTGACGGGCCGCCACAAATAAATCATTGTATGGGAAACACTGATAACTGCATTATCTACACAAGTCATCGTGCTTGGATCTCGATGATCGGCTCAAGTTAAACTGCATTGTTTCAGTTACCTTCTGTGTCATTGCCCACAACGCTTCGGTGACAGGACTTTGAAATAACAAACAGGGAAAACAATAA
>NW_015575938.1:0-234 GCF_001515605.1 Sinocyclocheilus anshuiensis | reverse complement strand
GATGTGTCACATCTGTGTTTAGATTATTAATAATTATAATTTTCTGGTACATTTTATTTTCATAATTTAAAGAACAAAAAAAAAAACATTCTGAATATAATGCAGAAAAACGGATTTTGTTCTATTTGTTCTATTGTCTTTAAATTTATATTGACAAATATAAATAAAAAAAGTTGTTGCACAGTAATTAAAACAAATGGAAATGTAAAAAATATATATCCAATGAAAGACAAA
>NW_015575937.1:0-234 GCF_001515605.1 Sinocyclocheilus anshuiensis | reverse complement strand
GATGTGTCACATCTGTGTTTAGATTATTAATAATTATAATTTTCTAGTACATTTTATTTTCATAATTTAAAGAACAAAAAAAAAAACATTCTGAATATAATACAGAAAAACGGATTTTGTTCTATTTGTTCTATTGTCTTTAAATTTATATTGACAAATATAAATGAAAAAAGTTGTTGCACAGTAATGAAAACAAATGGAAATGTAAAAAATATATATCCAATGAAAGACAAA
>NW_015575936.1:0-234 GCF_001515605.1 Sinocyclocheilus anshuiensis | reverse complement strand
TCGCTTGACACGCCCACATTCCGTCGCCAACGGTCACTGTCGCTCTGGTCGCCGGAAGTCGCCAGCTCTCCATTGAAAATTAATGGGATCATGTCGCTGTGTGTCGCTGGCGGTGTGAATGGGGCTTCAGCGGCCATGCATTATTATTTTTTGCTTTCTTGATTTCTCGTGATCACGACATAACAAAAGTTGTTTTCTCATGATCATGACTTATTTTTCTCATGATCTCGACAT
>NW_015575935.1:0-234 GCF_001515605.1 Sinocyclocheilus anshuiensis | reverse complement strand
GTCTGAATGTTTTGCCCTGGTTCCAGGAGGGGTCCACCGCTGACCACAGTACAAATGAATTGTAGAGACGTCCACAAGGTTATAGAAGAGAACCATTGGCCACCGACATGTTCTTCTTCTACAGCTGTATGTGCCAACAACCTGCGAATGGAAAAAAGAAAATAAAGAAAATATTCTTCTCCTCATCATTCACAAAAATATAACATTGTGTATATAAACTTAAGAAATACTGAT
>NW_015575934.1:0-234 GCF_001515605.1 Sinocyclocheilus anshuiensis | reverse complement strand
GTAAATGTCCACAAAACATGGTGTTACCTTAGTCAATATCCAAAAAACATGGTGTTACCATAGTAAATGTCCAGAAAACATGATGTTACCATAGTAAATTTCCAGAAAACACGGTGTTACTGCGGTAAATGTCCAAAAAACATGGTACTGCCGTACAAAACATCTAGAAAACATGTTGCCATTGTGAATACCAAGAACACATGGTGTTCTTAGTAAATGTCCAGAAAACATGGT
>NW_015575933.1:0-234 GCF_001515605.1 Sinocyclocheilus anshuiensis | reverse complement strand
CCTCCTACTATAATGCATTTACTGTAATTAAATATTATTTATATTGTAATTTCCAAGTCATTTTGTCTGGTGCATGCAAGTGTTTGTTTTTTTTTGCACTTCATTGAGAATTTATTTTGAAAATGTGGTCAATTGTCATGAACTTAATCTCACATTGCAAAAAGTCTTAATGCTAAAGGATAGTTCACCCAAAAATCTAAATAGTCACCATTTACTCACCCTTATGTTGTTCCA
>NW_015575932.1:0-234 GCF_001515605.1 Sinocyclocheilus anshuiensis | reverse complement strand
CCGCAGCCCAATGGATTTATGATAGCACTGTCAAGAAAATGAGCCAGAATGACACAGTAGCTGACTTTAGCTGCAAATAATGTGATAGGCTGTACAGTGGCTGTGCAGCAGCTGCTGTCATCGCAGGTAATAGGCTATAAAGAAGCCTGATAGCAATACCTGTCATTGCTTAATGGCTGACTTCACTGAAGAGCTTTTGTGGCCTTTAACATGGAGATAATAGAAGATACAACA
>NW_015575931.1:0-234 GCF_001515605.1 Sinocyclocheilus anshuiensis | reverse complement strand
AAATAGTTTGCGCAAAATCGTCCCAGTACTTTAGTACTGTACATTCAGTTCTGGAACTAAAGCGGTGAGAAAGGCCCTAATGACTGAGATACAGCAATTAGGAAAACTTCTTACAGTTTACTAGGGAAACTGCATGGTGGAAAAAATGTCATCTTTTTATTACAACCATTAAAAAACTTGGCGTAATTCATGTGACCGTTGCACCTGTTGTTCATAAATTTTCATAACTGGCGT
>NW_015575930.1:0-234 GCF_001515605.1 Sinocyclocheilus anshuiensis | reverse complement strand
TCCAGTCTTCAGTGTCACATGATCCTTCAGAAATCATTCTAATCTCTAGAAACATTTCTGATTATTATCAAGGTTGAAAATGTTGAGTTTTGCTGCCTATTTTTATTTTTTCAAAATTCTTTGATGACTAGAAAGTATTTTTCTTTTAAAAAATTAAAAAATATTTCAAAATATAATTATTTTGTAAACTTATAAATGTCTTTACTTTCACTTTTGATCAATTTAATGCATCCT
>NW_015575929.1:0-234 GCF_001515605.1 Sinocyclocheilus anshuiensis | reverse complement strand
TAGACTGTATAAAAATTGTAATACGGCCGTATTATCTGAACAACATTCAACACACGCAGCGCTCAGAATCCAGCGCCATGAGTCTGAAGGACCCCGATGCCTGCGCGGTTAATACGACGCACTGAATGCCTGAGCAAAATACGAGTCGACACTTAAATAAGCAGCGCAATAAAATAATATGTAAATGCACTTATTATTAGTAACATGGTTATTATTACCAAACGACCATTGTTG
>NW_015575928.1:0-234 GCF_001515605.1 Sinocyclocheilus anshuiensis | reverse complement strand
GCCTGTGATCTGGCCGCATGATCCAGGAAGTATGAAGCTGAAACCTGGCTTATCGTACCGTCTAGACATATATCGATGAGTGAGATAAACACCGCAAGTCGAGCACCTGGTTTCTGAATCCAGCAGAGGGGGTGCTCACCGAGGACATACCCTAGAAAGGGACAGAAACACACAGGTCCCGGGAAACCACAAAGAAAGCTAGCAGAAGGGTTATACACACAACCACCAGAGCAT
>NW_015575927.1:0-234 GCF_001515605.1 Sinocyclocheilus anshuiensis | reverse complement strand
TCTGGTCAGTCACCACAGCCTAATTTGAATGTGTTTGGGTCGTTTCTGCAAACTTGCTTAGTTTCACTTTCGGATGATTCTGAGGCGAAGCCGATAGTCATGCTGCGAGACACAGGGTCTGCACAGTCACTGATTTTAGAGTATGTACTGCCGTTTTCGAGTGGGTCATATACGGGCAATGATGTGCTAATTCGAGGGATTGAAATGGGCTGTACTTCTGTACCGTTACATGCA
>NW_015575926.1:0-234 GCF_001515605.1 Sinocyclocheilus anshuiensis | reverse complement strand
CATAAATCAATTAATTAATTAAATAATTAATTTAGTTCATTGTGTTAAGGGCTTGATTATACTTAAAACACATAACACAAGCACTAATATTTCATAGTATTTAAGTGTTTATTAATTATTTTAAAAAATGGTATTTCTAAAAAAAAACATTTCCGTTTTTTGTAAGTTTGGTCTGAGTTCTTGATGCTTTTACAAGGTTTTCACCAGCAGGTGTCGCCAGCGTGTGCTGTTTCA
>NW_015575925.1:0-234 GCF_001515605.1 Sinocyclocheilus anshuiensis | reverse complement strand
TTTTGAGGGAATCCATAAACTCTTTGCGACGTTCCAGGAGATTTGTTGCTGCTTTCTCCAGATAAGTTTTCGTAGTGTAGTGGTTATCACATTGGATCTCTCATGCAAAAGGTCCCCAGTTCAAAACTGCGCGGAAACAAAGGTGAATTTTTCCAAAGTTGCTTAAGTCGGGGGTCTGTTGCTTTCTCACGCAACGCTACAAAAGGATAAGTCTGTCTACAGCTGTTAAAGCAA
>NW_015575924.1:0-234 GCF_001515605.1 Sinocyclocheilus anshuiensis | reverse complement strand
GCAGGGCACTGTCCTTGACCGTGCTGGCAGAGTGCTTCACCGCTTCGGGGGATCGTGGCATGAAGGCATCTTCTGTGATACACTTCCCAACCCACGATGCATTTGGAAGCCCAGTAAGTGACCACGCACACAATATTCTTAACCAATTTACATTGTTTAGTTGGATGTTGAATTTGATAGAAACAATCATAATTCACAGATCCTCAACCAGATGCTTACTTTGACTACTATGGC
>NW_015575923.1:0-234 GCF_001515605.1 Sinocyclocheilus anshuiensis | reverse complement strand
GTTTTTTCTTTTGATTTAGTCGAGTTGGTTTTGCATCAAACACAAAGTGATTTTTGGCAATCGAGATCTGAGAGGAACAACACATTTTTCCGCTTGGGCGAGCGCTTCGCGGACAGCTTATCTCGCACATTAAATCAGCCGCAGCAGTTATTCCTAACTCTTTAAGCTTTAAGTTACATTTCAAATGATAAGGGATCAACTTATAATCATGTTTATATGAATTATCCCATGAAC
>NW_015575922.1:0-234 GCF_001515605.1 Sinocyclocheilus anshuiensis | reverse complement strand
TGTAAAATACATTTTAATGGTGTAGGGATTTCTATCATGAACGGAGTCTGATATGCCACTGAATCAACTCATCATGAGGCTTCAAACTAGTCCAATCAGAAGATAACACGGAGATCTTTTGTATCAGGACTGAAAATACCTCGTGATCGTAGGGCTGGACGATATGGCCAACATTTATATCACGATATTTTTCTTAATTTCGGTCGATACGATATAATTCCGATATCGATATGA
>NW_015575921.1:0-234 GCF_001515605.1 Sinocyclocheilus anshuiensis | reverse complement strand
TCTTCTGCTCAGCAAGGCTGCTTTTAATTTTACAGTAAAAATACACGCCTGATTCAAGAAGGGGGTTTGATCGCCAAAAAATATTGTTTTAGTAACTTATTAATTTTAAGTTAAATTCTGCTTTGTTGGTATAACGTCTGCTAGAATGTTAAAAAATGTGAAATATTTTTAAATTGTTGAGTTGTAATAGATTTTTTTCTTTGAAAAACAAGACAAAACAGTAAAAAGCACATT
>NW_015575920.1:0-234 GCF_001515605.1 Sinocyclocheilus anshuiensis | reverse complement strand
TGATGGTCCAAAACAACTGCCTCCAAGTACAGAACAAACACAAAAATGATATGGGCTCATTCAGCTAGCACTGGGCAGAGCTCCTGTCCACAGTGAAACATGACAGGTTTTACCTACATGGAAGATGCTGGCTTTACCAGATGGAATATCAAAACATATGGATGATTTGCATTTTTTTTTTTTTGTTTACAGTGACCAACACAAACATGTCGGCATGACAGGGGGAAAAAAAAA
>NW_015575919.1:0-234 GCF_001515605.1 Sinocyclocheilus anshuiensis | reverse complement strand
GCTTGTGGGAGCCGCAGCCGGAGAGCTTGACATCGGAGCGGCCGGAGAGCTTGACATCGGAGCGGCCGGCGAACTTGAGTGAGCAGCGGCCAGCGGGCTTGTGTGAGCCACAGCCGGCGGTCTTGACAATGGCACGGCCGGTGGGCTTGTCTTCGGAGCAGCTGGCGGGCTTGACAACGCGAAGCGTGTGGCGGTTTCCATGCCGCGGGGGAAAAACAGGAAAACAAAAGAAAA
>NW_015575918.1:0-234 GCF_001515605.1 Sinocyclocheilus anshuiensis | reverse complement strand
TAGTAATATAGCATTTCAGGTCAAAGGCATCTCTATAGATTGCATATGTGGCATGCGTCAATAATCCCTGCTTGTTCCGCAATTGATTAAATTGGTATGAAATGAAAATTCACCCTCTCTATGCATCGTATTGATCTTATTGTGAGCGATATATATGTAATTTTGAATTAAAATATCATAACCTTCCATAGAAATGACAGACTTCTCTCAGCAAGACTTCTTTTTGTTCATTGG
>NW_015575917.1:0-234 GCF_001515605.1 Sinocyclocheilus anshuiensis | reverse complement strand
AAAAAAAAAAAAACCGGTGCAACATGCCTTTTTAAGCAAGCAAATGAAATGCTCTTGTAGTTGAGTTTGAACTGCAATGTTAAATGTTGCATATTTATATGTAAATAGTTTTTTTCTCTAGTGGGGTGGGGGTCTCATATGTCATTGCATTCCCTGACATAGGCTCAGAAATGAAGTATTTCCGAATTCAACAGCATATACAATAGAAAGACACATGAAGTAGCTAATGTAAAA
>NW_015575916.1:0-234 GCF_001515605.1 Sinocyclocheilus anshuiensis | reverse complement strand
TTGATGCGTTGTTATCGACTTCATTCGCTAAGTTGCGCAACTCTCGAGCTATTTGTGAAACGTCCGCCATAGTATACACACGCGAGAGCTACAACCTGTCACCACCCGACATCACTACAAAGCCAGAGTAATCGAGCAAGCGCTTCAATCAACGATGAACCAATGGTAAGCAAGACCTATTAGCAAGAGCAACCCACCTAATTATCATACATGACAAAGAAATGTAAGAATAAA
>NW_015575915.1:0-230 GCF_001515605.1 Sinocyclocheilus anshuiensis | reverse complement strand
TGTGTGTGTGTGTGTGTGTGTGTGTGTGTGTGTGTGTTTTACAGTATTGCAAAATATTTACTATATACAATAATGGTTTTTTTTGTTTTTTTGTAACTATGCACTGGACACTGTGTTCTCCATTTTTTTGTTTGTAGTGTCTAATTAATGATCTGTAGTGTGTATATTATTGACTAATGTGTGTGTGATTTTAAAGCTTTGTTTGATTTTGAGTACAGGTGAAATGGTTT
>NW_015575914.1:0-234 GCF_001515605.1 Sinocyclocheilus anshuiensis | reverse complement strand
TTTTTTTTTTTAAGTTCTTTAAACATTTAGAAGATCAGTGAAACAGTAAAAATACATTGCAAAGGAGCCGATTAGCTTGTATATTTCTTACCAAATTCTTCTGAGCAGCAGAAGACCCTGACAGCATATGATCTGAAGTGAAGCCTGAAGCCCGGAACTAAACTTTTCTACTTTATGCAAAACAATAGCATCGAGATCCACCCAAGAAATACTTTCACTTTCACTGCTATTAAT
>NW_015575913.1:0-234 GCF_001515605.1 Sinocyclocheilus anshuiensis | reverse complement strand
TGTAATCGTTAACATTTTCATAAGTAACTGTAATTTAATAACATGCGTTTTCTCAGTAACTGTAACAGATTACAGTTACATATTTTGTAAATAAATTATGTTACATGTAACTATTAGTTACTCCCCAACACTGACAATGTGTAAATCAGTTTATGAAAACCCAGGATTAACTGTAAATCCCAGGTAAAGTATGGGAAGTGAAACGTGAAACAAGATAACCCAGGATTCCTTTAC
>NW_015575912.1:0-234 GCF_001515605.1 Sinocyclocheilus anshuiensis | reverse complement strand
GAACACGTAATACTCATGCACATGATGTTACTGTTTTTACAAACGGGGATCTCTTTCACAATGCTGCTGTCTGTACGCAAAACTTAAAAAGGTTAAGAAACAAATTTCCATTATTAGAATATTATTGTTGTGTAAATGTGCCCTTTGATGTATTATGAGAAATATGTCTAATCTACATTATTATTATTACACAGCTGTCTACAGGGAATCTGCAGGTATCAGCACTTCAAATTT
>NW_015575911.1:0-234 GCF_001515605.1 Sinocyclocheilus anshuiensis | reverse complement strand
GTTCAGAAACTTTCAAGCAGCACTGTATATACAGTGCACAGCATACATGAATACACCCCCTCTGAATAAATAAAAAAATATGTATTTTCTTATTGATAACTAATATAATTCATGGAAAGATGGCAAAATTGAAATGTATTAAACATACATTTAATAAAAGCAAATAAATATATGTCAACATGTTCTGTAAAAATAAGTAAATTAGCCAATTTTGTTTAAATGAAGGATTGCAGA
>NW_015575910.1:0-234 GCF_001515605.1 Sinocyclocheilus anshuiensis | reverse complement strand
TTTTTTGTGCCTGGTGTTTATTTATTTTTCTGTGGTGTCACTTTAATCACTCAAAATCTCTAATTTACACTTTGTTGCTCTTTTTTTGAAAAATAAAGAAGAAAAAAAAGTGACTTAGAGGCAGAAAGGGAATGCATAGCCTAATTCAAACTACATTTAAATCTTAAAACTCCATATATAGTAGGCTATATTAGGTCTATATTGCATGTTTTATTTTTATTGCATTTAGGATTT
>NW_015575909.1:0-234 GCF_001515605.1 Sinocyclocheilus anshuiensis | reverse complement strand
CAGGGGTCAGTTATTGCTGTCTCAGTGCTTGCAGACCCAGGAGGTCGTTTTGTAAATCAGCCTGAGCTGACCACGGTTCAGCTTTACGACTCGCACATGGTTGAGAATAGACTCAACTTCTGCTAAGGAATGTGCTGTTCTGTTCAAATTAGATCCTACACTGCCCTGAATGATGTAAAAGATGTCACATGCTGTGCTGATGGGGCTTCTTCATGACTACATCAATTATGCTAA
>NW_015575908.1:0-234 GCF_001515605.1 Sinocyclocheilus anshuiensis | reverse complement strand
GAAAAGTATCATAAATTACAAGTGAAGAACAGGAAACCAAGCAATTAATTATCCTTGCAATGTCCCTATGGTTTATCATATGCTAAATATTGGATCACTTAGTTTACTATCAAAAAGGCTTTGTTTTACGTCCAGCTTCACTTTTTCTTATAAAAACTCACAGAATAATAAGAAAAATAATTAGTTATGAGAAAAATAATTCGTTAATACTTTGTTTATTAATTAAAAAAACTG
>NW_015575907.1:0-234 GCF_001515605.1 Sinocyclocheilus anshuiensis | reverse complement strand
GTGCACCATCCAGGAGAAAGACGTGAGTAAATCTGCTCTACATTTGGCTCTGCTTAAGTATTGTTTGGCTGACTGATGCTAAGTCTATATTGCCCAGTATCAGTGATGTGTAACCATATATTCCTTTTTTTCAGTAATTGGGTTGCTGTTTAATCTCATATTGAATAAAATGTCAAATGTAATTATCTGTTATGTTTTTACATGCATGCTTTTTTCATTCATTGATACACAGAG
>NW_015575906.1:0-234 GCF_001515605.1 Sinocyclocheilus anshuiensis | reverse complement strand
GCTTCCTTGCAAAATAAAAGTATTAATTTCTTTACAAAAACGTTTTTCAAAACTTTTTATTAAAGGGATAGTTCACCAAAAAAATGTAAATTCTGTCATCATAAACTCACCCACAAGGTAATCAAACAGTTTCTGGTCCCCATTGACTTCCCTAGTATTTCTTCCACACTATGGAAGTCAATGGGGACCAGCAACTGTCACATTCTTCAAAATATCTTCTTTTATGTTCAACAA
>NW_015575905.1:0-234 GCF_001515605.1 Sinocyclocheilus anshuiensis | reverse complement strand
TTGCTTTTTCAGATGCACCATGCACGTGTTTCCTCATCTCAGCGCACGACTAACAGACACACAAACAGAGCCAGTTTGGAGAGAAATAAAACACGGAAATTATTGTTTGTTGGTGTGTGTGTGTTGTTGGTGTGTGTGTGTGTGTGAGTGAGAGAGAGAGAGAGTGTGTGAGAGAGTGTGTGAGACAGAGTGTGTGTGTGTGTGTATGAGAGAGAGAGAGAGAGAGAGAGAGAG
>NW_015575904.1:0-234 GCF_001515605.1 Sinocyclocheilus anshuiensis | reverse complement strand
GTAGTTGTTTAAAGACCAGTTTCTCTAATATCTTGGCAAGGAAAGATAGGTTTAAAATTGGTCTATAATTATTTGTGTCCTCCACTGCCAGACTGGGCCTTTTTAAAAGTGAGAGAACTGTAGCATGCTTAAAACTAGCTGGACAGATGCCCTGACTGAGACAGTTGTTAATTAAATTCAGCGCAGTAATCCCAACACTCTCAAAAACCTGTTTGAAAAGGCAAGGAGACATAA
>NW_015575903.1:0-234 GCF_001515605.1 Sinocyclocheilus anshuiensis | reverse complement strand
ATGTTAAGACTAAAGCTTGCCCACATGAAAGATGTTTCTAACATTTGAAATTAAATGTTATTTGCAATGCAGAAAGACAGATTTTATTGTTAAAAATGTTATGCTCATGAAGTTATATTAGAGCTTCAAGCAGAAGAAGCTTAGTTTAGTGCTTCTTTGTAACACTATATTTGTGTAACTAAGCAAATTAAGAGAATGCAAGCTCTCAAATGCTGAAAACCTTCTTTCTCTGTA
>NW_015575902.1:0-234 GCF_001515605.1 Sinocyclocheilus anshuiensis | reverse complement strand
TTAAAAGCGCTATATAAATAAAGGTGACTTGACTTGACTATTGTGAGCATGGTGCCTTCTTTTGTGCGTTTAATTCTTTCTGAGGAGTTGGATTCCTCGCTCCATGAGCTGTTCTCGTGGTAGTGTTGAGCAGTGCTCCCCTTTTATTGAAGGCTTACCTGGAATGAGCACACTACTCCTCTGAATTCAGAGTTCTCTTCTCACATGAGAAGTTGAGTTCTCTGTTTTTCCAGA
>NW_015575901.1:0-234 GCF_001515605.1 Sinocyclocheilus anshuiensis | reverse complement strand
GATCCCAGCCAAGGAACAGGGGTCTTATCTAGTGAAACGATCGGTTATTTTCTAAAAAAAAACCTAAAAATGTATATACTTTTTAACCACAAATTCACATCTTGCACTAGCTCCACGAGGCGCTTCCACAAATTCACGCATTACGTAATCACATTGAAAAGGTCACGCGTGGTTAGCTCTTCGTCTGTGTCTCATTTTCTCCTCCAACTTCAAAATCGTCCGACATCGTTGTTT
>NW_015575900.1:0-234 GCF_001515605.1 Sinocyclocheilus anshuiensis | reverse complement strand
TTACCATTCGCCTCCCTCATGCTCGCTAAAAGTGATTAGAAGTCAGATTAGTTTCCTGATTCGGATAGATGGTCTGTGAACCAGTTAAAAAAAACGATTCATTGGTTATTTTACGGTGGAACGACAGAATAGATCATGACGTCATCGAGGGTCTTGATCTTATTTCCATCTAAAATACTATTTTTAAAAAAAATTCTATCAGCCACTGATAATTATAAAAGAAAACGTCCCGAG
>NW_015575899.1:0-234 GCF_001515605.1 Sinocyclocheilus anshuiensis | reverse complement strand
AAGGGTTGTCCAAACTTTTAAACAACTCTTCTATGGCTGGTCTTGTTGGATTGTTACCTGGAAGTAAGTTTAAAACATGGTCCTTAATATTAAGACTGCAAATCTTCCACAAATTCCTCCAAATTCTCAATTGTCGAAAGAACTACAGTATTTGGTACACCACTTGTCAAAAGCTTTGCTATAATGGATGCACACATATCTTTCTTGTGAGTAGATACTGAAGGGACTGCTTCA
>NW_015575898.1:0-234 GCF_001515605.1 Sinocyclocheilus anshuiensis | reverse complement strand
TTGCCAGTCTTTATCAGGAAATATCAGGCAGGGATCTTGATCCTGCACAAATTCGTTGGTCTCGTCAGACGTGTAGAGCGTAACCGTTCGAGACGGTTTGTGAAATATGTACCCAAATATGCGTCCGCTGATCAGAAAAAATTAGTCTCTCACACAATCCGTATTTTCGTGGCGAAACTTTGTCAAATGCAGATTACCGTTGTACGGCTTTCTCGGGGCCAAAGTCAGATTTTC
>NW_015575897.1:0-234 GCF_001515605.1 Sinocyclocheilus anshuiensis | reverse complement strand
TTAGTGGTCATGATACAGGAATTTCTAACTTAAATACCTTGAAAAATATCAATATTAAAGTACCCGTGAACCGGAATTTGCAACTGACTTCAGTGTTGTGATGTATTTCCGAGTGAAACAGAATATTGAATAAAGGGCGGGGTTTGATAGTGGTGCACCTCCTCTCCACCTCTTGCTCATAGCAGATTAACGGTTGGATAGTGGTTAAGAATATCTGCTTGTTACGTCTGACAT
>NW_015575896.1:0-234 GCF_001515605.1 Sinocyclocheilus anshuiensis | reverse complement strand
GTGCACAACAGAGACAGACCACTGATTATAAGCATAAGGTATAAGCACCACAAACACGCTAAAACATTCAAATGTGCAATAATCATCCAATTAAAGCCACTGCATCTTAGGAATTCCTGTATTGAAAGCATCAACAATCTTCGGCAGACGCTGATAAATCCCAGAGCTAAGCAGAGGTGACCTTCAGGCGCACAGTTTAGTGTTGACATAAGCTTTGGAGCTGGATTTGAGCAA
>NW_015575895.1:0-234 GCF_001515605.1 Sinocyclocheilus anshuiensis | reverse complement strand
GCTGTCGGTTGTTTAGTTTGCATGAGGCCCAGAATGGATCTCCAGATATGTTGCGGGAGCGTTCAAATTCAATTGTTAAATGGAGCTGGCTGCAAATGCATTGAGGTGCTAATAAGAGACCAGATGGCTGCTGGCGGCGGAAAATGGACCGAAGCAGCTGGGAATATCATTAAGTAATAATGTGGGAACGCCCTGTGCAAACAAAATCAAATGGTTAAAATCTAATCTGTCAGA
>NW_015575894.1:0-234 GCF_001515605.1 Sinocyclocheilus anshuiensis | reverse complement strand
TGTTTGGGCTAAGGATCTTAATGAGGATGTGCATGTTTTATTTTCAGATCAGGTATGGGGTATGTTCAAATTGTCTTCTAAAAACCCTAATCACCAAATGATTAATTGGAAATTGCTGCATAAGGTTTACTTGACTCCAATGAAACATTTTTATATGAATCTGTCATCGTCTCCTAAGTGTAATCTCTAAATTTGCACAGTTGCTTTTTGTTGTATATTACTATTCCCAGAAGA
>NW_015575893.1:0-234 GCF_001515605.1 Sinocyclocheilus anshuiensis | reverse complement strand
TTAAGGGCTGCTTAAGAATAAGCGTGCACATCAAATTATCCTGACAGAGCTGCCACTTGATATTAGAAGAGTCAAGTTGATGTTGACTTACTGGATTTCTGTAAAGGGACATGATGAAACTCATCCAATTAAAAAAGTTTTGGGAAAATGTTGGGAGCATGAGTCAGACAAGTTTAGAAGTTTTGGAAAGATAGCAGAAGAAGAAGCCCAGTCATGTGGAATAATAAATGTAGA
>NW_015575892.1:0-234 GCF_001515605.1 Sinocyclocheilus anshuiensis | reverse complement strand
AGATAAAAGAATTAGAGGGAATATTGAAAGAAATGGAAGAGGAAATATATGAAGGAGCAAGATTAAGAAGCAAAGCAAAACATACAGTGGAGGGGGTGAAGTGCACAAAGCTTTTCTTTGATCTGGAAAAAAGAAGAGGAAAAGCTGGAATGATTAAAGAAATAAAAGGAGAAAATGGTGTAGTAGTACAAACAAATGAGGAAATATTAAAATAAATAAAATCATATTATGAGA
>NW_015575891.1:0-234 GCF_001515605.1 Sinocyclocheilus anshuiensis | reverse complement strand
TCTTGGATTACTATTAAATGTTATTTGGATTACCTTCGTCTTCGTGCGCCTTCCTTCAACAAGAGCATGACAGAATAACTGGCCCAACAAAGAGTTAAGTGTTTCCCCTCATTTGTTTTCTTGTTTTTGAAAGTCTTTTATTTTTTTGTTTATGGATCGCCCCGAATTCCTCCTCCTCCTGCTGGAGCTGGGGGAACTTGCCCTCGAGGACCACACCAGACTATTTCTGGACAT
>NW_015575890.1:0-234 GCF_001515605.1 Sinocyclocheilus anshuiensis | reverse complement strand
GATTATGAGGCGTTTTTTACCTGAGAATTTCCTGGTAGCTACACCAATGGGGCTAACACGGAAAACATTAAAGGGAGGGACGGAAAAGGGAAAACATTCAAGGGAGGGACGGAAAAGGGGCAGATCATGAAGTTTGCATCTGTTTCTTTTTTAATTAGGAGATCGACTGTTTTGGGTTCGGTGAGAGCAGACTGGACATGGGGCAGATGAGGCTTTGGGAGGGGAGATTTCCGA